>NC_049224.1:36332119-36634392 GCF_011100685.1 Canis lupus familiaris | reverse complement strand
TTTCAAACTCCTGTGCTTTTGGGAAATAGAATATAACATAAACCTGAGGGTAGTTATGTTTGTGTCCAGAAGCAAGCTGAATAGTGTGTATCCTGCCTAAAATTCTCAGACAAAACATAGGTTACCTTTCCAACTCCATGCACTTCTCCTAAGCACTCCTGTTTATGGATTTATGAAAATATAAACTACATCTTAATTTTTCTCTTGTGAATTTATTTTCAATCAAATGGAGTCATTGATTAGATATCTCACATCCACATCAAAATCAACAATGTCTAAAATTGAACTCAGCATCTTCCTACAGAATATGCTTTTTCTTTGCTCCCAAAATCAATAACAGGCATTGCTCAAACTGCTGTTTGACTCTTCCCTATTCCTTGACTCTTCCCTATTCTTACTTTTAGCATTTAATCAATCACCATTTTTTGTCAACTGTATCTCCAAATACTTATCATTTTTTCCATTAATCTTCATCCTCACTACTTATTCACTGGTTAAGATCACCATTATCTCTCACCCAAACTAATTCACAACATTCTATATTCCTCTGAACTTAATCCTCTTTATCTCATCTCTAATAAGCAATGATCCTACTAATGCAATCCTTCCTTAAAATGCTTATGATATCTCAATAGCATTTGATGTCATTAGCTAATTCTTCCAGCTGTTGTTTTAATTTCTGTGATACAACACTCTCCTACTTTGTTTTACTCTCATCTAGCTAATCTTCTGAGTCACTTCACCAATTCATTCTTTGAAAATAGACATGGAAATGTTTCAGTTTCTCAGAATAAAATAATGAACACACTTTTCTTTACTCTTATACTTTCTCTCTGGATAAATGGATTATTTTAATGCAGTGCTATTATTCATTCTCTTATATTAAACATCTTTATTAATTTTATTCTTAATATATATTTCTTAGGATTTTTGATACAGTTCTCATATAAACTTTTTATGACTTTTACCCCTAACCTTTTCTTTTGTTTTTTGTTGGCATAAGTATTTGTGTTTTATTTTTTTAATAATAAATTTATTTTTTATTGGTGTTCAATTTGCCAACACACAGAATAACACCCAGTGCTCATCCCGTCAAGTGCCCACCTCAGTGCCTGTCACCCAGTTACCCCCACCCCCCACCCACCTCCCTAGTTCGTTTCCCAGAGTTAGGAGTCTTTCATGTTCTGTCTCCCTTTCTGATATTTCCCACTCATTTTTTCTCCTTTCCCCTTTATTCCCTTTCACTATTTTTTATATTCCCCAAATGAATGAGACCATATAATGTTTGTCCTTCTCTGATTAACTTATTTCACTTAGCATAATACCCTCCAGTTCCATCCATGTCGAAGCAAATGGTGGGTATTTGTCGCTTCTAATGGCTGAGTAATATTCCGTTGTATACATAAACCACATGGAAAAATGAATAGATACCCCTAACCTTTTCTTACCTCCCTCTCTATCTCATTGAATAACACTACCACTCATCCCATGCTCAAACTAGAAACATGAAAGTCAGTACTCATTCTTGTAGTTTCCTTACCAACCCATTCTCCATTCCTCAATTAAGTTCAAAATATACACACACCATCTTTTTATACAACATCCTCATCTTTTGACAGACTCCAATATTGATCCTTTCCTTCTCAATTCATTCTGAATATAATAGCTAATGTAATATTTTAAAAGCATAATGCCAATCAAACCAGTCTCAAACTTATTAGTGATTTCTGTTTACTCTTTAATACAATTTGATTGCTTATCATTACGTAAAAAGGCTAACCTGATGCTCCACTTCCTAATTACATGTATTTATTTTTAATCCCCCAGAATTAATATGCATTACCATTATTAGCATGATTTATTAATTCAATAACAATGCTGAGTTAAAAATAATAAGCCGATTTCAATATACTTTTTCTGAGATAACTGAAAACAAACAACTTGGTGCAAGCTTCAGGGCAAAAATATATAGTCCTATTACCATGGCAGTTGCCAAGATCTAAGTGAAGTTCTAATCTCTGTGTTCTGATTACCTAGGGCTGAAGTAAATTCCCATACCTCATATAAGCACTATATAGAAAGGATACAGGATTACTCTGCGGGCCATGACCTAATCTGCTTCCACCAGTATTACACAATACAAAGCACACAATGGGAAAAAAAAACGCCTCGAATTTACATCAGTTAGAGATGTTTTGAGCTGCATGAAGCAAAACAAACAAACAAAAAACCCCCAAAACCTGAAAACTGCAAAGCCATAGCTTATAGAAATAGGGGTTTATTATACACTCCAAGAAATAAGTGGTCTCAAAAATGAAAAATATAACTACTATAAGATCCAACAATTCCACTTGAGAGCAAAGAAAATGAAGATAATCAAAAAAGTATCTGCACTTCCATGTTTATTTCAGCATTATTCACATTACCAAAGAAATGGAAACAACCCAAGTGTCCATCAATGGGTGAATGAATAAATAGAGAGAGAGAGAGAGAGAGAGAGAGAGAGAGAGAGAGAGATTATTCAGCAATTAGAAAGGGAATCCTGACATTTACAGCAATATGGATGAAACCTAAGGTCATTATGCTAAGTGGAATAATCAGACAAAGAAAGACAAATATTCTATGATATGACTTATAGGTGGAAAAAAGCTAAACTCATAGAAATGGAAAGCAGAATGGTGGTTTTACCAGAGGCTGGAACAGGTGTGGGGAATCATGGAGAGATGTTAGTCAACTTTACAAACTTCCAGTTATAAGGTAGATAAGTTTTGGGATATAATGTAATATGGTGATTATAGTTAATAATACTTGAAAGTTGCTGAGACAGTAAAGCTGGGAAAAATACAAAGATAAATAGGTGGCTGTTGTTATTTGTTTAGTGGTCTGAAGACGTCAGACTACACATATCTGTGATTTTTTTAGCTCTTTTTCATACTTGTCATTAAAGAAGCTGTAATAGAGCTCAATATTCTTTGTGTTCTTAGAAGGAGTGGTAAAAGAATATAGGAATGGAAAGCACAAGTAAGTTTATCCTTACATATCTTAACTGGAACATAACTGAAAGGCTGTAAAATAAAATAGTTTGTGCTGCCTCAGTTATGCAGACAGACTGGAAAAGAGTGTTGAATGTTGCATATTGGTCAGGTCATCATATTATAATGCTATGTCTTCTGGCAAAGGCAATCATAAAACTAACATAATTAACTCTGGGATTTCATATATGTTGTATTTCTGGCTGGGATCATGTTCTCACTGCTCTTTTTAGAGCTTTCCTAATCCTTCAAGTATCAGCTTACATTTCACCTGGTCAGAAAAGTCATTCCTGACCACTTTATTTTAGCCAATATCCTCCACCATTCTTCATCACTCTAAATAAGTGATTTGTTTCATTATCTTATCCTAATAGAATTTGTATTTAATGGTTCATTTGATTGTTTACCTTCACATTGCACTCTCAGCACTATGTGTTTATCAGTGAACTCCTGGATGCCAGGGCTATTTTTGTCTAATTCATTAATATATACCCAGTGCTCAATACAATATGGATATATAGTTTAAACTCGGAAGTCTCTATTAAGCAAATATATAAGCAAATGAATTTATTGAAGAGACCATTGAATATTCCATTTTTTTCCATTGAATATTCTTTCATGCTTTGTCAAAATTAGTTTATCATATAGTTGTCGGTCCTTTTCTGGGTTTTCTATTCTGTTCGATGGATCTACGTGTCTGTTTTTGTGCCAGTACCATACTGTATTGATGACTACAGCTTTGTATGTAGTTGAAGTCTGGAATTGTGATGCCTCCAATTTTGTTTTTATTTTTTTTCTTTTTCAAGATTGCTTTGGCTATTCGGGAGCTTTTGTGGTTCCATACAAATTTTAGTTTTATATGTTCTAGCTCTGTGAAAAATGTTGATGGTATTTTGATAGGGAAATGTGTAGATTGCTTTGGCTAGTATGGACATTTTAACAATGTTTGTTCTTCAATCCATGAGCATGAAATGCTTTTCCATTTCTTTGTGCCCTCTTTAATTTCTTTCATAAGTGTTCTATAGCAGTATCAGCAACAACAGCTGAACTATGGAAAAAGCCCAGATGTCCATCAATTGATAAATGGATAAAGAACAAGTATTGTTTACCTAGTATATTGCGTATATATGTACACAACAGAATATTACTCAGCCATCAAAAAGAATGAAATCTTGTCATTCACACGACATGGTTGGAGCTAGAATGTATTATGCTAAGTGATATGTCAGTCAGAGGAAGACAGATACCATATGATTTAACTCATATGTGGAATTTAAGAAACAAGAGATGAATATATGAGAGTGGGGAAAAATAAAAAAGAGAGAGAAAAAAAACAAACCATAAGAGACTCTTAAAGATAGAGAACAAATTGAGGGTTGACAGAGGGAGGTGTGTGGGGGGATGGGCTAGATGAGTGAGGGGTATTAAGGAGGGAACTTGTTATGATGAGCACTGGGTGTTGTATGTAAGTGATCAATCAATCACTGAATTGTACTCCAGAAACCAACATTGCATTATGTTAACTAACTAGAATTTATTTTTTATTTTTTTATGGGGCTTTGTTGTTTTGTTGTTTTTTTATAATAAATTTATTTTTTATTGGTGTTCAATTTACCACATACAGAATAACACCCAGTGCTCATTCCGTCACGTGCCCCCCTCAGTGCCCATCACCCACTCACCCCCACCACCCGCCCTACTCCCCTTCCACCACCCCTAGTTCGTTTCCCAGAGCTAGGAGTCTTTATGTTCTGTCTCCCTTTCTGATATTTCCCACACATTTCTTGTCCCTTCCCTTATATTCCTTTTCACTATTATTTATATCCCCCAAATAAATGAGAACATATAATGTTTGTCCTTCTCCGATTGACTTACTTCACTCAGCATAATACCCTCCAGTTCAATCCACGTTGAAGCAAATGGTGGGTATTTGTCATTTCTAATGGCATTATGTTAACTAACTAGAATTTAAAGTTAAAAACTTAAAATAAAAACAAAAAAAATTAAAAGCAAAAAAAAAACATTAAAATAAAATGAATTTATACATCAAATAACAAAAGTCGGGGCACCTGGGTGGCTCGGTTAGTTAAGTGGCTGACTTTGGTTCATGTAATGACATAAGGGTCCTGGGATAGAGCTCATGTTGGGCTCTGTACTCAGTGAGAAGTCGGCTTGTCCTTATCCTCCTTTCCTCTGTGCATTCTCTTTTTTTAATTTCTTTTATTGGAGTTCAATTTGCCAACATATAGCATAACACCCTGTGCTCATCCTGTCAAGTGCCCTCCTCAGTGTCCATCACCCAGTCACTCCAACCCCCCGCCCACCTCCTTTCTACCACCCCTTGTTTGTTTCCCAGAATTAGGTGTTCTGTCACCCTCACTGATATTTCTCACTCATTTTCTCTCCTATCCTCATTATTCCTTTTCACTATTTTTTATATTCTCCAAATGAATGAGACCACATAATGTTTGTCCTTCTCTAATTAACTTACTTCACTCAGCATAATACCCTCCATTTTCTCTTTTTATCTTTCTCTTACAAACAAATAAATAAAATCTTTTTAAAAATAGCAAAATGAATGAGACCCTATAATGTTTGTCCTTCTCTGATTGACTTATTTCACTCAGCATAATACCCTCCAGTTCCATCCACATCGAAGCAAATGGTGGGTATTTGTCATTTCTAATGGCTGAGTAATATTCCATTGTATACATAAACCACATCTTCTTTATCCATTCATCTTTCGATGGACACTGAGGCTCCTTCCACAGTTTGGCTATTGTGGACAACGCTGCTATAAACATCAGGGTGCAGGTGTCCTGGCGTTTCAATGCATCTGTATCTTTGGGGTAAACCCCCAGTAGTACAATTGCTGGGTCTTAGGGCAGATCTACTTTTAACTCTTTGAGGAACCTCCACACAGTTTTCCAGAGTGGCTGCACCAGTTCACATTCCCACCAACAGTGCAAGAGGGTTCCCCTTTCTCCACATCCTCTCCAACATTTATGGTTTCCTGCCTTGTTAATTTTCCCCATTCTCCCTGGTGTGAGGTGGTATCTCATTGTGGTTTTGATTTGTATTTTCCTGATGGAAAGTGATGCGGAGCATTTTCTCATGTGCATGTTGGCCATGTCTATGTCTTCCTCTGTGAGATTTCTCTTCATGTCTTTTGCTCATTTCATGATTGGATTGTTTCTTTGCTGTTGAGTTTAATAAGTTCTTTATAGATCTTGGATACTAACCCTTTATCTGATACGTCATTTGCAAATATCTTCTCCCATTCTGTAGGTTGTCTTTTAGTTTTGTTGACTGTATCCTTTGCTGTGCAAAAGCTTCTTATCTTGATGAAGTCCCAATAATTCATTTTTGCTTTTGTTTCTTTTGCCTTCGTGGATGTGTCTTGCAAGAAGTTACTGTGGCTGAGTTCAAAAAGGGTGTTGCCTGTGTTCTCCTCTAGGATTTTGATGGAATCTTGTCTCACATTTAGATCTTTCATCCATTTTGAGTTTATATGGTGCAACAGAGTGGTCTAGTTTCATTCTTCTGCATGTGGATGTCCAATTTTCCCAGCACCATTTATTGAAGAGACTGTCTTTTTAGTCTTTCCTCCTTTGTCGAATATTAGTTGACCATAAATTTGAGGGTTCACTTCTGGACTCTCTATTCTGTTCCACTGATCTATATGTCTGTTTTTGTGCCAGTACCACACTGTCTTGATGACCACAGCTTTGTAGTACAACCTGAAATACATCTGGCATTCTGATGCCCCCAGCTATGGTTTTCTTTTTTAAAATTCCCCTGGTTATTTGGGGTCTTTTCTGATTCCACACAAATCTTAAAATAATTTGTTCCAACTCTCTGAAGAAAGTCCATGGTATTTTGATAGGGATTGCATTAAACATGTAAATTGCCCTGGGTAATATTGACATTTGCACAATATTAATTCTTCCAATCCATGAGCATGGAATATTTCTCCATCTCTTTGTGTCTTCCTCAATTTCTTTCAGAAGTGTTCTATAGTTTTTAGGGTATAGATCCTTTACCTCTTTGGTTAGGTTTATTCCTAGGTATCTTATGCTTTTGGAAGGACAAACATTATATGGTCTCGTTCATTTGGGGAATATAAAAAATAGTGAAAGGGAATAAAGGGGAAAGGAGAAAAAATAAGTGGGAAATATCAGAAAGGGAGACAGAACATGATAGACTCCTAACTCTGGGAAACTAACTGGGGTGGTGGAAGGGGAGGTGGGCGGGGGGGTGAGGGTGACTGGGTGATGGGCACTGAGGTGGGCACTTGATGGGATGAGCACTGGGTGTTATTCTGTATGTTGACAAATTGAACACCCATAAAAAATAAATTTATTTTAAAAATAATAAAAATAAATAAATAAATAAAATAAAAATAGCAAAAGCTGTATGTATATATGCATGTACATATAACAGGTCACCCCTAAAAGAATACCTGGAACTCTTTAGTGTGGGGAAATGCATCACATAGTTTAGGACTCCAAAGTGCTTAGTAGGTGAAACCAAAAATATTGAGGCATACTAAGAGATGAGGAGAGATATTTGACTCCTGATTAGCAATTGGAAAAAGAAAAGAAGATGCATACTCAAAAGAAAGCATCTTTCAGCATAGTTCCTCCTCAAATTGTTGGGTCTTTGTATGATGGAAGTTACTCCTGTCTTTGAGGACTTTGCTATCTCCAGTGTGGCATTCTTCTTCTCTTTATCTAATATTCTAGATTCTAGAAAATAAGTTATTAAACTTTCTTACCATCTCCTTTTTAATGGATTTTCAGTAACTTTTTAAAGTCTTACTTGTGTGTGTGTATGTGTGTGTGTGTTACATACCAACTCCCTGGTCACAAACAAACTGTCCCTCCTCCCATACTACCCTTCCCGCACCACATTCATGTGGCTAATTCCTTCTCTTTCTATAGATGTAAATTTATGTGTCACCTGTCTGGGAAGGTTTGAGTCGGGTGCACCTGTTTGGGCCTCTTTAGCCTCCATACTTCTATTACAGTGGCATTCACTGCACTGAAGTGTAATTCCCATGATTCATCTGTTCCTTTCAATAGACTGAATGCTCTGAGAGCACACTTCAACGTCTAGTCTGCTCACTATTGCATCCCAAACTCCTAGCACAGCAACTGCAACATATTAGGGGCCCAATATATATTCCAAATTAATGTGTAAAATAAAAAATATTTATTTATGCAACTATGGCAGGGCATAAGAATGCAATTTCTACTCACTCTTGATTGTATACAATATTGACTTCTATTATATCTGATCAATTATCTTCTTAATGTACTGTTATATCCTATTGGCTAGTATCTTGTTGAGAATTTTGCATCCATGTTCATCAGAGATACTGGTCTATAATTCTCCTTTTTGGTGAGGTCTTTGTCTGGTTTTGGAATTAAGGTGATGCTGGCCTCATAGAACAAGTTTGGAAGTACTTCCATCCCCTTCTATCTTTCCGAACAGCTTTATTAGAATAGGTATGGTTTCTTCTTTAAACGTTTGATAGAATTCCCCAGGGAAGCCATCTGACCCTGGACTTTTGTGTCTTGGGAGGTTTTTGATGACTGCTTCAATTTTGATGACTGCTTCCTGGTCATTGGCCTGTTCAGGTTTTCTATTTCTTCCTGTTCCAGTTTTGGTAATTTGTTCCTCAAAGAGTTAAAATAGAGCTACCCTATGACCCAGCAATTGCACTGATGGGGATTTACCCCAAAGATATAGATCCAGTGAAAGACTGAGGCACCTGCACCCCAATGTTTATAGCAGCAATGTCTACAATAGCCAAATTGTGGAAGGAGTCTCAGTGTCCATCGAAAGATAAATCGATAAAGAAGATGTGGTTTATGTATACAACGGAATATTACTCAGCCATTAGAAACGACAAATACCCACCATTTGCTTCAACGTGGATGGAACTGGAGGGTATTATGCTGAATGAAATAAGTCAATTGGAGAAGGACAAAAATTATATGGTCTCATTCATTTGGGGAATATAAAAAATAGTGAAAGGGAATAAAGGGGAAAGGAGAAAAAATAAGTGGGAAATATCAGAAAGGGAGACAGAACATGAAAGACTCCTAACTCTGGGAAACGAACTAGGGTGGTGGAAGGGGAGGTGGGTGGGGGGTGGGGGTGACTGGGTGACGGGCACCGAGGGGCGCACTTGATGGGATGAGAACTGGGTGTTATTCTATATGTTGACAAATTTAACACCAATAAAAAATAAAGGTATTAAAAAAATAAAGATAAATGGATAAAGAAGATGTAGTCCATATATACAATGGAATATTACCCAGCCATTAGAAAGGACGAATACCCATCAGTTGTTTCAACTTGGATAGAACTGGAGGGTATTATGCTGAGTGAAGTAAGTCAATCAAAGAAGGACAAACATTATATGGTTTCATTCATATGGGGAATATAAAAAATAGTGAAAGGGATTATAGGAAAAGGAGAGAAAATGAGTGGGAAATACCAGAGAGGATGACAAAACATGAGAGACTCCTAACTCTGGGAAACGAATAAGGAGTAGTGGAAGGGGAGGTGGGCGGGGAGATGGGGTGTGGGTGATGGGCCCTGAGGGGGGCACTTGACGGGATGAGCACTGGGTGTTATACTATATGTTGGCAAATCGAACTCCAATAAAAAAATAAAAATATATACCTGATCAATTAGCATAGAAATGGTGTCTTGATTTAAGAAGTGTGGTTGGATTCCTTTCTCTTTTCATTTTTGCACTTACTGTATGTGTTACCTTTGGAACAGTAACCTGTTTGTGTTCTTGTCTCATTTCCCTAGTAAGAAGTTATTTGTTTACTCCATTTTTTTTCTTTAAAAAATACTACTTCAAGCCTGTTAGAATGTCTATTATTTAAAAAAAAAAACATGAAATCAAGCATTGGTGAAGATGTCGAGAAAAAACAGAACACTTCTCCACTGTTGGGGGAATATAAATCAATGCAGGAGTATAGAGCTTCCTCAAAAAATTAAAAACTATCATGTGATCATGATATCATGATAATGATATATCATGATAATATCATGATATTAGAACAATCATGTGATCCAACAATTTCACTTCTGGACATTTATCCAAAGGAATCAAAATCACTACCTTGAAAATATATCTGCAATCTCATGTTCACTGCAACATTATTTGCAATAGCCAAAACATAGAAATAACCTGAATGTCCATCAGTGGATGAATAAAGAAAATTATCTATCTATGAATATCTATCTATCATCTATCTATCTATCTATCTATCTATCTATCTATCTATCATCTATCTATCAACTATCTATCTATAAAAGGAAGGAAACCCTGCCAATTGCAACATGGATGACACTTGAGGGCATTATGCTAAGTGGAATAAGTCTGAAATGGAGAAATACAAATGCCATATGATGTCACTTATAAATGGAATTTTTTTATTTTTAAAGTATCTTATTTACTTATTCATGAGAGACACACAGAGAGAGAGGCAGAGACATTGGCAGAGCTAGAAGCAGGCTCCCTGCAGGGAGTGGGATATAGGACTCAGTTCCAGGACCCCAGGACCACGCCCTGAGCCAAAGGCAGACATTCAACCACTGAGCCACCCAGGTGCCCCTGGAATATATATATGAATGTATATATATATAATATGAAATATATATATAATGATATATATATATATGAAATAATTTCTACACCTAGTATGAGGCTCTAACTTACAACCCTAAGATCAAGAGTTACATGCTTTACTGACTGAGCCAGCCGGGTACCCCATAAATGGAATTAAAAAAAAAACAACCTGAAATCATAGATACAGAGAATGAATTAATGGTTGTCAGAGATGGTGATTAGAGGTGGCGTGAGATGGGTAAGGGTAGTCAAAAGGTACATTCTTTCAGTTATAAAATTATAACTGGGGATATAACATGCAGCATGGTGAGTATAGTTAATAATACTGTATTACATATATGAAAGTTGCTAGGAGAGCAGATTTTAAAAGTTCTCATCATCATAAGTGTGGTGTCCACCTGTCACCATACAATGTATTACAATATTATTGACTATATTCCCTATGCTGTAAATATCAAGGTGAACACTGAGGAATGTATACAATTGTCCAATCACTGTGTTGTACACCTAAAACTAATATATCATTGTATGTCAACTATAGTTCAATAATAAAAATTTACAAAATAAAAAATCCCCAAAAAACTTCTCATCACAAGAAAAAAAATTGTAGCAATGTGTAGTGATGGATGTTAACTAAATGTTGTTCACCTAAAACTAATAGTATATACCAATCATATCTCAACAAAAATCAAATAAATAAAATTCTACTAGATATTGGTCCAATTTCTTAGTGTATTCAAAGAACTAACTCTTGAAATAATTCTTGTTTACATTATTTTTCTGAATAAATTTTCACTAATTTCAACTTGTCCCTATATCCTTTACTTTAGAGTATGTAATAATCCAGGAAGAGACAGAACAAATGTATTTATAAATAGCATGTACATGTTGTGTATATTGTTTAGAATGCTGCTGTAATACTCAGAGAACACGGCTGTGGTTTGAAGGCTAGGGTAGCATTCCCACTAGAGTGGTGTTCATGAGTTGATTATGTGAAGGCTCAAGGTGGAAGAGGCCATCGAAGGCTTTCCTAGCAGAGGAAATACTAAACCGCATAACATGTTTTTTTGAAACACATCTTTCCAATGTAATAATGATACTACAAATGTTGTTTTCCTTTCTCAGAATAGATCAGGTGGCACTGTATTTTTTATTAAGTTTACAAAGGCCCTTTTTGTCCTTCATGACTTTAATAAAATGAAGTTGATTACCATGAAATATGTGTGTGGTGTTTGTTTAAAAAAAAAAAAAGAAAGAAAAGAAAGAAAAGAAAGAAAAGAAAGAAAAGAAAAGAAAAAAAAAAGAAAAGAAAAGAAAAAAGAAAGTGAGATTCCAGCCAGCAGAACAGATAAAACATTTCGTGTTGTAATTAAGAACTCTTCCCCAGCCATAGCAGTCTGAGCTTCACACTCTCATCCAAGATTCATATCAAGGATTTGCAGACTCCTTTCTGTAAGTAACCTTGCCCAGCACCTATAAGGTGAGCTTTCTGGAAAATATTTGACAAGCCCTCCAACCTTTTATTTGTGCCCAGTGTAAAAATCTAAGAAAAGTATTGAATGCTCCCTTCAGGCACCCCATGCTGGGGTAGATATATTTTGGACCACATATGAATTAACACCCCTGCTTGCTAGGAAGCCTCTTTCAAGTCTGGCTACCTCAGACAGTATAGGACCTGTGCAGCCCTGCGCATGTCACTTGATGGGGTCAGCTCCTCATTTCTCATGATACAGTCTTTCTCCTTTTCCACAGATTCAGTTTTCTATGGCATGGATATTGTGCCTGCATCTGTGAGCATGGGGCAGCTTTGGAATGGTTCTTTCTTGTTCTGTCTCCCTTTCTGATATTTCCTACCCATTTCTTCTCCTTTCCTCTCTATTTCCTTTCACTATTATTTATATTCCCCAAATGAATGAGACCATATAATGTTTGTCCTTCTCCTACATGGAAGACTCCTAACTCTGGGAAGCGAACTAGGGGTGGTGGAAGGGGAGGAGGGGGGGGTGGGAGTGACTGGGTGGCGGGCACTGAGGGGGGCACTTGACGGGATGAGCACTGGGTGTTGTTCTCTATGTTGGCAAATTGAACACCAATAAAAAATAAATTTATTATTAAAAAAAAGGAATGGTTCTTTCTGTCTCTCATAGCAGAGAGAAAAGTGAATAAAAACACATGGAGTTAAGTAGGAGGTGCAGGACTGACTGCTCAGGGAGCTCTGGGTTTGATTGAACAAGTAGACAGGAGTCACAGTGCTACAAAGAGTCAGCTCACCAGTGAGGAGAGCAATAGGACATTAGAGAAAATGACCAGCATGCTGCCATGGCAGGAATGACAGCTGTGGCCTTGCTCCAGAAATGAAACATCCTTGATATCTCATTTTATTTTATTTTATTTTATTTTATTTTATTTTATTTTATTTATTATTTTATTTATTTTATATTTTATTTTAATTTTATTTTTTAAAAATATATATTATTGAAGTTCGATTTGCCAACATATAGTATATTTTATTTTTATTCATGAGAGACACAGAGAGAGAGACAGAGACACAGGCAGAGGGAGAAGCAGATTCCCCATGGGGAGCCACATGCAGGACTCAATCCCAGGATCCCAGGATCACGACCTGAGCCAAAGGCAGATGGTCAACCACGGAATCACCCAGGTGACCCAATATCCCCATCATTTTAAATTTAAGGGGGCATATTTATTTTGCTTCTACAGAGAATTTTTGGATGAGAAGTAAGTAATATTCTTTAACATTTCTAAAATAAATAGATATCTTGACTTTGGGTAAGTGGTGGCATCAAAACCAGGTCACCTCTGCCTGAATTACTGCAGAACTGCCTCTGCCATAGTAAGTCTACTAACTGAGGATGGATTTCTCTGAGCATACAAAGCTTCTTGAACATTTTTAGCCCCTGCACATACCTATTAATTTATGCCGTCAAGTGTTGGGAATCCTGTCAATACAGATGTAATTCCCTCACCCAAATACAACTCCATTTACTTCTTTAGGGGATGATGTCACACGTGTTCACTTTATTATCTGGTCTTTCTCCAGAAAGAATTCTGGCTTTGACAAAATGATCTTTTCCTATCTTCTTAAGTTTGAAGGACTTCTGGTCTTATTAAATGCCCATTTCTTGCCCCACTCCTTTGTAGGACTGAAAGCTTCATAATGAGGTTTATCTCATGATTGCCCCTCACCCCTATCCTCATTCCATTCCACCCTTGGAGGAATTGCCCAGTGGCCCATTGCAATTCAAGAACTGCTGGATCACAGATGTGCCATAGGCACCCTTCCCACCCTAAATCCACCTCCCGCCCCAAGGTATCCCCTGTGTCTTCCTCTGCATCACTTCAGAGAAGGCACCTTCACCTCAGTCTTCTAGGAAGACCACGTTTCAATTCTTGGCTTCACTGCCAAGCAGTAATATGATCTGGTTACGCCCATTAATCTCGCTGAAACCAAGTTTCTTAATGTGTACAATCAGAATAAAATTGCTTTCTCTAAGAGTAATGTGAGGATTCATCAGAAAAAAATCCCTAGCCTCTTATGTAGGACTTTATGTCTTGAGGGTAGGGAGTAGAGTACATTCTATAACATGGAATATTAGATATATGTATTTTTATATACATATAAAATATATATATATAAAAGCAGGACGTGTAGGGCAGTTGTAGGCAGGTGGGGAAAGTGTAGGCTATGGACTCATTCTGTATGAATTAAAATCCTAGCTCCTCCTCTCACTAAGCTTTATGATCTGGGGAAAGTTAGTTACATACTTTGTTCCTATATTTCCTCCATGGTGCAGATATAGTAAGTATCTGCCTCAAAGGCTGTTTTACGTATTAAAGAGAAAATACACAAAAAGGGCTTTAGCACAATGCCCCACGCTTAAATGTCCATAGTAAACAGCTAAATTTAATAAAATGTAGAAAATGTGAGAAAGGAACTTTCAATATTTACACTTGTTTCTCTGTGGTGCGATTATGAACATTTTTGCTTTGTGGTTTTTCTACTTTTCTGTATTTGTCAGTTTTGAAATGAACATGTAAGTCACATTTAAAAAACCATAAACTTCACACATTTGTAATGATGACCAGTGACTGTCCCATCCTATTCGATAAAATTATATTTGTTCATCAGGTAAAAAGTTATTCCCAACCCATCCTACTTTGTTAAAAAGATAAAGTACACTTTTCCAAAAATGATTGTATCACAATAATTTTTAATGTTTAAAGTTTACTCATGGTGGGGCTGTAATTTGTGTTTAGTAAAGTGTGCCAAGTGCCCACATCGAGACCATTTCTGTCCACATCACTGCATTCCATATGGATGTTTCCTGTGCCCATCGAGGTCCTAAAGAGAGGGGCCTTGACTTTTCCCTTGGTTAGGCCAGCTTTACTGGAGAGTCTTTCCAAACTCTCCAGAAGTAGTCTACTCTAATACACATCATCTGTTCCATATAAAAGAATAAGATGGAAAATTTCTCAATGAATTTCATAAGTTTAGCACGTCTCTGGTACAAAAAATTCAAAGGTAGCACAAAAGCGAAAGCACCAACCGAGCTTACTCATAAACAAACATGCATAAATTCTACACACTATCTAGGAGTACTGAAATGAATACAACATTGCATTAAAAGGTATAAAAGCACAGTACTGAAAACTTAAAGTTACACGTGAAATACTGCACTGTAAATCCTGAATACTCTAGTAATGTCCCACCCCCACCCCTCCACCGCCCTGGTGAGGGTCAGAAACCATTAATATCTGCCTCCAGACCTTGCTAGTCCTCGGAGACACTGCTGCGGGGGCAGTAGGCAGTGGGATCAGCCTCCCGCAGAGCTCTGGCCTCCTCCAGAGCTTCTCTGTATCGGGAAGGCCAGGCCTGGGGGTCTTTCTTAAAGACTCTGGCCAGGAACTCCATGATTTGCATCTTGGTGATTTCGCGGCTGGCACGGGAGCCCCAGAAGAACTCATACTCAGGTGGCTCTACGTGGGGCACGCGCTGGTACTTCAGGTAATTCTGTCGGACGAACTCCTCGGTGATGAGCTTCCTCACGTCTCCAAAGGTGGAGTGCTTCTTCCAGGGCCGCAGCCCCAGGATGCGCAGCACGTTCCAGACGGCGCTCTCTCTGGCGCCGCGACCCTTCACGTAGATGAGGCTCAGGATCATCAGCAGGAGGCCTGTCATGGGCATGCGGTTGCTCAGCGCCACCTCTGTCCAGCTCCTCTGGCTCAAGCGCTTTAACGAGCGAAAACTCCATCGTGTGCAGGCTAGTGAGCCTCAGGTGCAGCCCGAACACTCGTGCGAGGATGAGACTGGTGCGCCTGAGGATGCTTCTGCACCATTTCTTGTAACTGCCGATGACATCCTTCACCATGTCTGGGAACCATATGATCATTCTCTTCTGGTCCTTGACCAACACGTACCACATGAGCTCGTGCGCCTTCTGCACCAGTTGGGCCGGGGCTGGCGGCGCAGGGGCAGGCTGGGCCGCGGTCGGGGCCTGGTGGGCGCGGCCTTCCTCCGTGGCCTGCTGCAGGGCCTTTGGGTCTCCCTCTTCGCTGGACGCCTGGGGTGGAGGCGAGGCCAGAGAGCCGTCGGTCGGGCCTGAAGGACGCCTCTCCGGCCCTGCGAGGGTGGCGGCCTGAGACGCGGACGGGGAGGGCTCCCCGGGACCCCCAGGACTGCGGTGCGCCTCGGAATTGGAGGCCTCGGCTGCAGAGACGAGGTCACACACATCCTTACTTTGTTCGGACATGTCTGCGCCGTCTGACTAGGGCACGGCCTCCGCGTCCAAGAGCTCCTCGAGCCTGCGCTCCCTCCGCGGACTCCCGGAGAGGAAGTGCGCGTTGCTGCGCGCGGCGCCTTCCGCAGCAGCCTGGCGGGGCGGGGCGGCGGCGGAACTGGCCAATGCGCTTGCGCGTCCGCAAGCCGAGCGCCGGGCTCCTGCCGGCGGGGCGGGGCGGGGCGGGGCGGGGCGGGGCGGGGCGGGGCGGGGCGGGGCGGCCCCCTTAGAGGTGGTGCCGGGCCCCCGGGACTAGGACAGTGCTGACCTGCAGGCTTCCCATTTGGGCTGAGGTGGTGGTGGGGAAGAGGGGAGGAGGATGCATGAGCACTGGAGAAGGAGTAAGTTTAAGGAGAAAGATGATAACTTAACTTTCTGAGATAAGTTTCTTGAGTTTCTTAGGAAATGTTTTATTTGGGTGGATCCAGAATCAAGGTACATCTAAAAGTCCCGGAGAAAGATCTAGGCTGGTGTGTGTCTGTGTAAACTTGAGTTTCATGACAGTGAATGTGAGAATTTAAACCTAGAGAATAATCAGGAATTGCCCAACAGAAAAACTGTGAAGAGGAGGACTGAGATTGGAATCCTAAGAATTGCCAATGAAAACTGAGTCCCCGCCACATCAGACAGGTCATAAAAGGAGAAATGCTGAATTTAGGCAATACATGTGCAAACGGAACTTTCTTGGATATAATATACGAATGACATCGCTAGTGTTTTAATGGTCATTGATTTTGGTTTTCTACTTACCTTCGGTCATTTGGATTTGCTTTTAATTTTTCCATTAAGAGCTCAACTTACAAAGATTGTCATATTTATTAGCATAAACTTTTTCCCTAATCTGCCTGGCACCCTATCTTCCCTGATGACTGCTATGACTTCTGCCCCTGTGTTGTGAAAACTTCACCTTCTCCTAGGACCCCACCACACTCTCTCAACATCTGACTGATCACATGTGGCAGCCACACCCAAATCCCTTCCAAGACTTGTTTTTCTTTTTGTTTTGTTTTGTTTTGTTTTAACGTAGATCATAATTGGCAATCTTTGTCATGACCAACAACGAGATGATCCATAATTGTAGTTGTGTGTGTGTTTGTTATTGTTTTGTGATTTTTCTTTCATTATCTGTTTTAATTTTAGAAAACACTTACATATTGAACAAAAACAAAATTGACACTCCCAGAAAAGCATCTAAGAAGAGAGGAGTGGGTGTAAGAGCCTCTGGTTGCAGGCTTCCTAAGGCTGAACCAATGTGGTCCTTCTGCCCTTCCTGGGTCCCTCAAGCCAACAGCTTCTTAAATAATGCTGTCTTGAGACTGTTATGTCACTAGAGATCCAAAGCATATTTAAACTATTGCCATTTCCGGAGTCCTCTTAGTTGTATCAAACCTTTCTCATTTCTCACTTTATATTTTCTCCAGGAGATTGGCTTCAAAGTGTTTTCCGTGTTCTTTATCTATCTTTGGATTTTCATGCTTGCATTACCTTGGGCAGGACGATGCCTCCAGTAGGACTCCTTAACCTTCCACTTCACAAGGGTAGTTCCCACAGATCTTCCAGGTTTGTCTTGTTGGGCTTTTTCCCAGTTATCATTTTCTTCTGTAATTTATATATTTCTATTTTTATTATACCTTACAGAATTGTATCAGTTATATTTGTTGTTTGTATTACTTAAAAATGGCTATCAAATCAATTTACTGCCCTAATTCCTCTTAAATTAATACTTCTTTCTTGAATTTTATATCCATTACTGTTCTTCTTTTTCCTTGCATTTGGATTTTTTTTTCTATTTGGGCTATTTAGTTAATTTAAGGTATTTTTAATACTGAAAATGTTTGAGCTATTTATTTATTTATTTATTTAGCCTATTATTTAAATCTCACCTCAGCTTGGCTATAAGCCATATTTTTTGCCATGTGAGGTTATGAAAATTACATCCTCATATTTCATCATTCTAGATTTAATAGATTCATGAAGTTAAATTGCAAGCTTGAGCACAACAATTATAAAGGTATAAAAATGCTTATGTATAAAAAGTATGAAAACAATTTTAAAAATGATTATAAAAGCACAACAATTATAACATTATAGAAGTTCCTGCTGCAGTGGGATATTAGAGCTCCAGCCAGAGAGCTTCCTAGGTTTCAGTTGCTGCCTGAGTTGGAATGGACCTCTTTCTGGTAAAGTTTCCCATGGCCAACAATAGTCCCTCACCTCCACCACAGTTCACACCTCACTTTTTTTAAAAGATTTTATTTATTTATTCATGAGAGACACAGAGAGAGGCAGAGACATAGGCAGAAGAAGAAGCAGGCTCCCTGTGGGGAGTCCCATGTGGGACTTGATTCCAGGACCCCAGGATCATGACCTGAGCCAAAGGCATACTCTCAACCACTGAGCCACTCAGGTACCTCTCACATATCACTTCTGTTAGGAGGGTTGTTTAATACTGTACCAGTCCCTGTATATTGTGACCTTTATGAGAGAGTAGGCTCAGAGAGTTTAAAACATCAAAACTGATGTTCAAGTTTGAAACCATGGACAGGGGAAATGCCTAGTACTGTTCATTTTTGAATCCCAACTGTATCCTTGCTAAAGAGATAACTTTGTCTTCCCAGAGAAGAGTCTGCTGAAGGTGCTTCGTTTCCTACAAAGAAGAAAACTCATTTGGGGAAGGTAAAAAAAAAATTAAAGCTTGGGAAGGCCTTCAGGTAGAAAAGGTATACCTGCACAAGTGTCATGGAAAGGTTCAGTAGTTTGATAGCTACCCATTAAGGTAGCTTAATTAAGACATTAAGGTGTCTACCCATAAACCAGATATGCAGACCTTCAGAATATTAAGAAAAAAGGAAAGATGGCACCATGGGAATGAAGAGGAAGTGAGTACTCATGAGACATCGACAATCTTTTTAACTTAAGAATTAAGATTTGGAACTGTAGCTCCAGTGATGCCCTGAGAATGGTGAGGGTAAATTAGGCTTGGTGGGTATCTCCAGGATCAGACCTATTTGATATGGTCAATGAGTCCCTATAGACCAGCAGATTAGAAGTAAAATCCTGAACTTTACAAAATATCTCTCCCAAATAAACTAATGAATGGCTACTCTTTAAATCAAGATTATGTAAGTAGAAGTTTCCTAGATGTAGGAAGCATATGGAGAAATTATAACTTGAAATATTCTGGTACAGATACTTTTGCTGATGGGATACTTCAGACTATGTAATGTGGAACACATTTCGCAGCTGTGGAATAAGCTGTTCTTGGCAGACTCTGGAATAGGAGGAGAAGGCTGTCCTGGCACTAGTTTCTATAGTGAACAGAGGAAGGGGGGGTCACTCAAGAGCTTCCAGTGGACAGCACACATGCTCACAGTGCAGAGGCCCAGAGGCCCCAAATGAAATGTGAGTCCTTCTGGCTCTTTCCTGTCAACATAGGCCATAACCTCCACCTTGGAGCCCCCATATGGGCCCCAAATGCCTCGTAGGCCAAGGAATTGAAACAGAGAACTCACATTAATGCGTTCAGCAAATATTGAGCAATGACTATCATGTGCCTAAAAGATTTGCATTTTAGAAAAGTAGCTCAGTCAGAGGGAGAAACCAATTGCCCTGGGACTATTTTTCAGACTGGCCCTTTGTGTTAGAAAATAGTGAGCAAAGACAAGGAGTGCTGCTTTCTACAGTTGGGAGAGGGAGGAACGGGACACAACACTGGCCCCTCATCCTCTCCAGGCCCCCTAGGGTAAGACTGCACAGTCCAACTGAGACCAAAGACACTCACTGAAAGGGAAACCTTCTAGTTCTTCCCAGACCAACAATGCAGGCTGCTAACTCTCAGGAACTAACTAGGTCAGTCAGGAGTGTCTTTTAGAAAGGTCAAGAAAATCAGGGTTAATACTAGAGTTGGGGGCAGGTGGACAAGGAGAGACAGAGGGACCAATTAGGGGACATTTTGTGGGACTCCTTTTGACATAGGATGATGGCTTGCATTCATCCTGCAACTATTTATTACACACTATATTTCAAGCATTGTGCCTGGGGATATAATGAGGAGACATATGTTCTCTGCAATCAATACTGAGGGGGAAAAGGGTCATAAACAACAAAAAAGTTGATAATTAAATTATCATTATGTATAATGTTACGGCATATGTATAATATACTGCCAAGGAGCCACAGTGTTGTCACAAAAAAATAGAACAGAAGAAACATGTCAATAGGGCTGCCAAGGAAGACATAAAAAATAAGCAAAGGTAAGAGATATTGTGATTATCAGAGAGGGCTAGTATTCTGTCTTGGGGGTTGTCTAGGATTGAACAGTGCCCTGTGGCTAACCACCTCCTGAAACTATCCGTAGACCAAGTACCTGAGAAAAGAGAATAGATATGTCCCCCATATATCTGCATACACAAGTCTCGGAAAAGAAGCCTGGACTAAAAATAAATTTTAGAGATAAAGATGGTAATAACATCAGCCTGAGAGAGCACCGAGAGTAGAGTTCTTCAAAGGGAACCATCTGTCATGAGAATAGGTTAATTTTTCATTGTGTGATGGTATAATGCACGTCACAGAGGTTAACACCTCTGTCCCCTTTACGAATATATAAATTCCCTCTAGACATTGGACAAACAAAAATAAAGTGTAATAAAAGAAAAAAAAAAGCACAACTTCCCCCCCTTACACTGCCAAAAGCCCTTTTATGGACAGTATAGTCTCTAGTCAAGAACCGTGAAAATGACAAGCAGAGAGGAGTGGAGAAAGAGCCAACCAAGAGGTCCAGGTCATTTGAGCCTCTTCCCAAACTATCATATGACTTTTCTCACTAGATCTATTTATAGGACATATTAAAATAGATTTCTTCATCTTCAACAATCGTCTTGAAGATTGAATCCTATTCTAGCAAACCCTGGGTTCAAGTTTGTGGTGTATAATTCTTTTTACATATTGCTGAATTTAATCTACTGATACTTTCTTGAGGATTCTTCTGTGTGCGTTCATCAGGATATTTGTCTGTAGATATCTTTTTTTGTAGTATCTTTTAATGGTTTTGATATCAAGACATTAGGACCTTATAAAATTATTGGGGACACTCCTCCTCTTCTATTTTATGGAAGTGCATATGTAGAATTGATTTTATTTTATTTAAATGTTTGGAAGAATTTACTTTGTATGTGAAACTATCAGTATCTAGTGATTTCTTTTCCAGCATTTCTATACACTAACAATGAGACTGAAGAAAGAGAAATTAAGGAGTCAATCCCATTTACAATTGCACCCAAAAGCATAAGATACCTAGGAATAAACCTCACCAAAGATGTAAAGGATCTATACCCTCAAAACTATAGAACACTTCTGAAAGAAATTGAGGAAGACACAAAGAGATGGAAAAATATTCCATGCTCATGGATTGGCAGAATTAATATTGTGAAAATGTCAATGTTACCCAGGGCAATATACACGTTTAATGCAATCCCTATCAAAATACCATGGACTTTCTTCAGAGAGTTAGAACAAATTATTTTAAGATTTGTGTGGAATCAGAAAAGACCCCGAATAGCCAGGGGAATTTTAAAAAAGAAAACCATATCTGGGGGCATCACAATGCCAGATTTCAGGTTGTACTACAAAGCTGTGGTCATCAAGACAGTGTGGTACTGGCACAAAAACAGACACATAGATCAGTGGAACAGAATAGAGAATCCAGAAGTGGACCCTGAACTTTATGGGCAACTAATATTCGATAAAGGAGGAAAGACTATCCATTGGAAGAAAGACAGTCTCTTCAATAAATGGTGCTGGGAAAATTGGACATCCACATGCAGAAGAATGAAACTAGACCACTCTCTTTCACCATACACAAAGATAAACTCAAAATGGATGAAAGATCTAAACGTGAGACAAGATTCCATCAAAATCCTAGAGAAGAACACAGGCAACACCCTTTTTGAACTCGGCCATAGTAACTTCTTGCAAGATACATCCACGAAGGCAAAAGAAACAAAAGCAAAAATGAACTATTGGGACTTCATCAAGATAAGAAGCTTTTGCACAGCAAAGGATACAGTCCAACTACAAATTCAATTTCTTTTTAATTTGTTAGAGTATTATCAGATTATCTTGTTCAGGTTGTATGAGTTTTGGTAACTTTGTAGTTTTTAAAAAGTTGGTTCATTTCATCTAAGTTGTCAAGTTTAGGTGTGTAGTGGTGGTTGTAGTATTTCCTATTATCCTTTTTTTATATAAATTTATTTTTTATTGGTGTTCAATTTGCCAACATATAGAATAACATCCAGTGCTCATCCTATCAAGTGCCCCCCTAAGTGCCCATCACCCATTCACCCCACCCCCCGCCCACCTCCCCTTCCACCGCCCCTAGTTCGTTTCCAAGTTAGGAGTCTCTCATGTTCTGTCTCCCTTTCTGATATTTCCTACTCATTTTTCTCCTTTCCCCTTTATTCCCTTTCACTATTTTTTATATTCCCCAAATAAATGAGACCATATAATGTTTGTCCTTCTCTGATTGACTAATTTCAATCAGCAAAATACCCTCCAGTTCCATCCATGTCGAAGCAAATGGTGGGTATTTGTCGTTTCTAATGGCTGAGTAATATTCCATTGTATACATAGACCACATCTTCTTTATCCATTCATCTTTCGACGGACACCGAGGCTCCTTCCACAGTTTGGCTATTGTGGACATTGCTGCTAGAAACATCAGGGTGCAGGGGTCCTGGCGTTTCACTGCATCTGTATCTTTGGGGTAAATCCCCAGCAGTGCAATTGCTGGGTCATAGGGCAGATCTACTTTTAACTCTTTGAGGAACCTCCACATAGTTTTCCAGAGTGGCTGCACCATTTCACGTTCCCACCGACAGTGCAAGAGGACTCCTCTTTCTCCACATCCTCTCCAACATTTGTGTTTCCTGCTTGTTAATTTTCCCCATTCTCACTGGTGTGAGACCCTTTTTCATTGTGGTTTTGATTTGTATTTCCCTGATGGCAAGTGATGCAGAGCATTTTCTCATGTGCATGTTGACCATGTCTATGTCTTCCTCTGTGAGATTTCTGTTCATGTCTTTTGCCCATTTCCTGATTGGATTGTTTGTTTCTTTGCTGTTGAGTTTAATAAGTTCTTTATAGATCTTGGAAACTAGCCCTTTATCTGATACGTCATTTGCAAATATCTTCTCCCATTCTGTATATTGTCTTTTAGTTTTGTTGGCTGTATCTTTTGCTGTGCAAAAGCTTCTTATCTTGATGAAGTCCCAATAGTTCATCCCATTATCCTTTTAATAAGTTTATCAACTATTGGCTTCCTCACCCAAACTGGCAACACACACACACACACACACACACACACACACAGCACAGCTATTCTTCCAGATAGGCATTGTTCTTCCATGTACATGGGGGCTCCAGGGAAAGCCAGTAACTCTCTGTCAACATCTTGTCAAATATCTTGAATATATATATATATATATATATATATATATATATATATATATATATATTTCACCAACTGTTACCTAAAAGTTAAGGTTCCTTGTGCTCCTGCGGGTCCTGCTTTATGTCTCCTTCTCTTCTCACTCTATGCCCTCACCTAGCAACACCATCTTCCATATCTTGAAGCTGTCATGGTCTAGAACTGGATGGTCTAGAACTGGATATTCAACTGCTTACAGGGCATTTTAACGTTATGACTTTGAAGTTTAAATTCAGTGCTCTACTCTATTTCATCAATTTCCAAAGGCAATCTTTCAGTTGCCTCTATGTTTTTTATTTCACAGTGTGTAACATGACTACATACCAGTTTCCCCAGCAAAAAATAAGAATACAGTTGACTGGCTCTCCTTTATCTCTTGTATTCAACTAATCACACAATCTTCACCTCCTCAATGCCACTGCTACACATCTCTTAATATGAAAGTACACATTCAAACTGTTCTTTCTCACTTGGATTGCCACAGTGGACTTCTATTGCATCTTCTCACTTGTTTATTTACTCACTACAGTTTATTCTCCACATTGAAACCAGTACATTTTCTGAAATTACGATCTTCTCCCCATTTCAATTTCCTAGGGCTACTGAAACAAATTACCACAAACTCAGTGCTTTAAAACAATAGAAGTTTATTTTTTCCATGGCAGATAAAATCTGAAAATCAAGGCATGGCCATACAACCACTTACTGCTTTAGGGGAGAGATCTTCCTTGCCTGTCTTGTCTTCTGGTGGCTCCTGGCATTCTTCAGCTCATATCACAATAACCCCAATCTCTACCTCCATATTCATACAAATATTCACATGGCCGCTGCCCTGGTGGGTCTCTGTGTCTCTGCTCTCCTTTATCCTAATTTGAGGATCATCAACCATTAGATTGAGGGCCCAATCTAAATCCAGGATGATCTCATCTCAAGATCCTTAACTTAATCATATCTGCAAAGGTCCTTTTTTGGGGGGGAGGGGGTGGGCACATTCAGTAACATTCACAAGTTTGGGGGATTAGGGAATGGATATCTTTTGAAGGTCTATTTTTCAGCCCACCCAGGGGTCAATAATATGCAAAGAAAATTGAGCCAGGTTATATTAATAGTTTTAGAAGTAGAAAAATAATATGGACACTTGGGGAAAAAAATCAAAGGAAGAAAAGTTACTGGCAAAACTCTTTTCTTCCATGAAAGTTATCCCTTTGGAGGAATGAATGAAAGATGATTTAAGTATTGCATAGAGTACCCATGGATTTACAGGAGCTACATTTGGAGACAATAAAACTGGCACAGGCTGCTGGATAAAGTCGAAGTCTACCATTTCTCCTAACTCCTTGGTATCTGGTACTGTAGAGTCATACCAACCCACAATATACTGGTCTCAAGAGGAAAGGAGTTCACAGTAGGTCTCATTGGTTGTCTTTAGGAGTCCCATGGGAAATAGCTTCTAATACTCAGATACTAACTCTGGAATAAGAAGATCTCTTCATTTCATGAAGATGGGACCCAATGATCCTCACTGCATCAGAATTCTTAGTGTTAGAATGACTGTTTCAACATACTTGAAAAGCAAAGCAAAGCTGGAGGCATTACAATACCAGAGTTCAAACTATATTACAAAGCCATAGTCATCAAGACAGTATGGTACTGGCACAAAAACAGACACATAGATCAATGAAATAGAATAGAAAAAATAGACAGGGACTCGCAATCTATGGTCAACTAATATTTGACAAATTAGGAAAGAATATCCAATGGAAAAAAGACAATCTCTTTAATAAATAGTGTTGTGTAAACTGGACAGCAACATACAGAAGAATGAAACTGGACCACTTTCGTACCCCATTCACAAAAATAAATTCAAAATGGATTAAAGACCTAAATATGAAACTGGACTCTGTCAAAATACAGGCATCAACCTCTTAGACATCTACATTGGAATTTCTTATTAGACACATCTCTGGAGGCAAGGGAAACAAAAGCAAAAATGAATACTTGGGATTTCAACAAGTTAAAGAGCTTCTTCACAGTGAAGGAAAAAAATCAACAAAACTGAAAAGCAATGTACAGAATGAGAGAAGATATATTCAAATTATATCTCTAATAAAGGGTTAGTATTCAAAATATATAAGGAACTTATCAAACTCAAAAGCCAAAAAAAAAAAACACCCAGAATTCAGTTAAGTAATGGGCAGAAGACATGAATAGACATTTTTCCAAAGAAGACAAGGTGATGGTTAACAGACACATGAAAAGATGCTCAACATCACTCATCATCAGTGAAATACAGATCAAAACCACAATGAGATATCATCACCTCACACCAGTCAGAATTGTAAACTCAATAATACAAAAAACAACAGGTGTTGGTAAGGATATGGGGAAAGGGGACCCTCCTACAGATGGTGGGAATGTAAATTCTTGCAGCCGCTATGGAAAACAATATGGAGGTTACTGAAAAAGTGCAAAATAGAACTACTCTATGATCTAGCAATTGCACTACTAAGTATTTACTCAAAGGATACAAAAATACTGATTCAGAGGGATATATGTACTTCAATGTTTATAGCAGCATTATCAATAATGGCAAAACAATGGAGACCCTAAATGTCCATTGACTGATGAATGGTTAAAGAAAATGTAAAATACACACACACATGTGTGTATATATACATAATATATACATTTTACATATATATGTATATATATTATATATATATAATATTACTCAGCTATAAAAGTGAATGAAATCTTGCCATTAGTCATGATGTGGATGGAACTAGAGTGTATTATACTAAGTGAAATTAGTCAGAAAAATACAAATACCATAGATTTCACTCATATGTGGAATTTTAGGGGAAAAAAGATGAAAATAGGGGGAGAAAAGGAGAGAGAGAGAGAGAGAGAGAGAGAGAACCCCATAAACTAGACTTTTAATTATAGAGAACAAACTGAAGGTTGTTGGAGGTTATGTGGGAAGGAGAAGATATCTCTTTGTGGTTTTGATTTGCATTTCCCTGCTTATTAATGATGTTCAGTGTATTTTCATAGGTCTATTTGCCATCTGTAGGTATTCTTTGAAAATATATAGACAGGTTCTCTACCCATTTTTAATTGGATCATGTAGGGGAGTTTTCTGTATGTGTTGAGTTGTATCAAGTTCATTAACCATTTATCAGATGTATCATTGGCAAATATCTCTTCCCATTCAGTAGTTTACCTTTATTGTGAAAAAGCTTTTTATTTTGATGTAGTACCAATAGTTTATTTTTGCCTTTGTTTCCCTTACCTGAGGAGACATATCCAGAAAAATATTGCTAAAGCCAATATCAAAGAAATTACTGCACATTTTTTCCTTTAAAAGTTTTATGGTTTTAGGTCTTACATATAGGTCTTATTTTGAAATAATCTACAGAAGAGTGACAAAGATAGTACAGAGCATCTGTGTATATCCTTCCTCCTATTTCCGTTAAAGGTTCACATTTCATAAGAGTGGTATATTTATCAAAACTAATAAGTTAACAATGATGCAATACTATTAACAAAACAGACTTATTTTTATTTTATTTTTATTTCTTCTAATGTCCTTTTTTTTTTCTTTTCCAGAATCTAATCCAGAATACCACACTGCATTAGGCATCATATCTACTTAGTCTCTTCTGATCTGTGGCACTTCCTATGTTTGTTCCTTGTGACATTGACACTTTTGAAAGGAATCGGTGAGGTATTTTGAAGAATATCCCATCCATTTAGATTTATTTGTCTGATATTTTCTCATGATAATACGTAGGTTGTTAATTTAGGGAACTAATAACACAGAAGTGAGGTGCCCTTTATACTATATTACATAGGGTATATGTGATATCAACATTATTTTTTTCAAAAACTTATTTAAATTCAAATTAATTTACATACAGTCTAGTATTAATTTCAGGGGAAGAATTCAGGGATTCATCAGTTGCATATAACATCCAGTGGTCATTACATCAAGTCCCCTCCTTAATGCCCATCACCCAATTACCCTTATCCCCCCATTCACTTCTCCTCCATCAATCCTCAGTTTGTTTCTTATATTCAGGTCTCTTATGGTTTGCCTCCCTCTCTGTTTTTATCTTATTTTATTTTTCCTTCCCTTCCCCTTTGTTCATCTGTTTTGTTTCTTAAATTCCATATATGAGTTTATTGCTGAGAGTGATACCCACCAGATGTATTCACTGTTAAGTTACATTTTTTTCCTTTCCATTTATAAGAAGGAAATAACTAATTTCAGACCACACTTAAGAATCAAGGAATTAAATTCCACCACTTGCTTGAGGGAGTAACTTCAAAAAAATGTGTAAATATATATTAAAATAACCAGTATCCTAGCTAGAGAATTAGTTAAGAAAAAAAGATAAAACTCATCCAAACTGAAATGGACAAATTATCTCTATTTTCAGATAGCATAATCTTATATACATAAATCCCTAATGACTCTACCAAGAAAATGTTAGAATAAATTCATTAAGTTGTAAGATGGAAAATCAACATACAAAAATTTATTGTATTTTTACACACTTATAATGAACTACCTGAAAGGAAAACAATATCACCAACAATCAAAAACAAGAAAATAATTAGTAATTAAATTTAATTAAGGAAGTTAAAGATGTATAGATCAGTCTATAAAACATTAATGAAAAACATTGAAGAATACATAAATAAATGAAAATATATGCCACGTTTATGGATTAGAACAATTGATATTGTTAAAGTGTACATACAACCCAAAATCATTCATAGACAAAAGTGCAATCTCTGTCAAAATCCCAATGAAATTTTTCACATAAATAGAGAAAAAATCTTAAAATTTATGTGGCATCACAAAATGTATATGATATCTTAAAATGTTATAGTTAAAACAATCTTTAAAAAGGAATACAAAAGTGGACACATCACATTTATTGATTTCAAACTATACTCCAAAACTTGAATAATCAAAAAACTATGGTACTGGCGTAAAAGCAGACATAGATCAATAGAACAGAACCAAGAGCCTGGGAATAATTTCATGCATATGCTGTCAATTAATATTTGATGAATAAGTCATGAATACTCAATGAGAGTAAAGATGGTCTTTTGAATAAATGGTCCTGGGAAAACTGAACATTCATATGCAAAAAAATGAAGAAGATGAGAAAGAAGAAGAACAACAACTTCCTTCCCTCTCTTACACCACCAACAAAAAGTAGCTCATAATGGATTAAAGACTTAAGTAGAAGACTCGAGATCATGAAACTGTAGAAGAAAACATAAAGAAAAAGTGCCTTGAGAAGAAATGTGTGGGAAATATCAGAAAGGGAGACAGAACATAAAGACTCCTAACTCTGGGAAACGAACTAGGGGTGGTGGAAGGGGAGGAGGGCGGGGGATGGGGGTGAATGGGTGACGGGCACTGAGGGGGGCACTTGAGGGGATGAGCACTGGGTGTTATTCTGTATGTTGGCAAAGTGAACACCAATAAAAAATAAATTTATTATTAAAAAAAAAGCGCCTTGATGTCATTCTTGACAATTACTTTTTGGCTATGACACCAAACACAAGAAACAAAAGAAAAAATCAATAAGTGAGACAGGATCAAACTAAATATTAGCACAGCAAAAGAAATATTATTTAGCCATAAAAAATGAAATCTGGCCATTTGCAACGAAATGCTGGAGCTAGAGAGTATAATACCAAGCAAAATAAGTCAGAGAAAGGTATCATATGATTTCAATCATATGTGGAATTTAAGAAACAAAACAAATTGGGAGGTGGCAGAGAGACAAACTAAGAAACTCAATCTTAACTTATAGAGAACAAACTGATGGTTACCATAGAAAAAGTGGTGGAGGGGATGGGTAAAATAGATTTTAGGGATTAAGGAGTGCACTTGTGATGAGCACTGAGTGATATATAGAATTGTCAAATATCTATTTGGTACACCTGAAACTAATATAACACTGTGTGATAACTATACTGGAATTAAAGTGCCTCTCTCTTAAATAAATAAATAAATAAATAAATAAATAAATAAATAAATAAATAAATAAATAAATAAAATATTTTAAAAATTAAAAAAATATATAAAAACTCAAAAAAAGGGATGCCTGGGTGGCTCAGTGATTGAACATCTGTCTTTGGCTCAGGGCATGATCCAGGGGTCCTGGAATCAAGTCCCACACTGGGGTCCCCAAAGGGAGCCTGCTTCTCCCTCTCCCTATGTCTTTGCCTCTCTCTTTCTCTCTGTCTCTGTGTGTGTGTGTGTGTGTCTCATGAATAAATAAATAAAATATTAAAAGACAACTTTAAAAAAGTAACAGTAAACAAAATTAACACATAACTTACAGAATAAGGGAAATATTTGCAAACCATCTATCTGATAAGGTGTTAATATTCAAAATATACAAGGAAGTCTTACACCTCAATAGCAAAATATCAAATAGTCTAGATTAAAAGGTGGGCAAAGGACCTAAACAGACATTTTTCCAAATAAAACATATAAATGGCCAATAGGTACATGTGAAGGTGTTTATCATCACTAGACATCATTGGAAAATGCCAATCAAAATTACAATGAAACGTCACCCCACCCATGTTAGAATGACAATATCATACAGACAAGAGATTATAAGTGCTGACAAGGATGTGGGAAAAGACAATCCTTGTGCACTGTTGGTGAGGATACAATCTGGAATAGCCACAATTGAATACACTTATGGAGTTTACTCAAAAAGCTAAAAATGGAATTACCAAATAATCCACCAATCCACATTTGGATATGAATTTGAAGGGAAAGTAATTACTATCTTGAAAATATATCTGCACCACCATGTTCATTGCAGCATTACTCACAATATCCAAGACATGGAAAAACATGTTTTCATCAGCAGATGAATGAGTAAAGAATATGTTGTAGATGTATATGATGGAGTATTACTCAACAATGGAAAAGAGGGGAATCCTGACATTTGTGCCAACATGGATGAACATCAACGGTATTATGCTAAGTGAAATAACAGAGAAAGAGAGATTCCATATGAACTCGCTTATGTGTGAAATATAAACAAATAAACAAAACAACAAGGACCTGGGACAGGGGAGGCAGAGAAAATGGAAAAATGGGGATCCTTGGGTGGCGCAGCGGTTTGGCGCCTGCCTTTGGCCCAGGGCGCGATCCTGGAGACTCGGGATCGAGTCCCACGTCGGGCTCCCGGTGCATGGAGCCTGCTTCTTCCTCTGCCTGTGTCTCTGCCTCTCTCTCTCTCTGTGACTATCATAAATAAATAAATTTTAAAAAAAAGAAAATGGAAAAATGTTGATCAAAATGTGCAAACTTCCATTTATAAGATGAGTAAATGCTGGGGATCTAATATACAGCCCAGGGAATGTAATTAATATTGTTCAATATACTTGAAATTGCTTAGAAAGTAGACCTTGAATGTTCTCATCATTAAAAAATGTTATCATGTTAGGCGATAGATATATTAACTGTTACTGTGTATATATCATTTCACAATATATATATATATATGTATGAAATCATTACATTGTACCTCTTAAACTTAGATGTAATTATATATCAATTATATTCCAATAAAACTGAAAAAAATACAAACTAATAGATATTTTGAGGAAGATTACTTCAGGTGTGTGAATAACTTGTTATCCTGTTTATCTTTAGTTTCACCCAGTGATTTTAGAGTTTTCTTGAATCTTGACTACAGCATTATTTATTGTGATAGCCTAATGATGATTTTCTATTGACCTAAACTCTACACCCATTAATTGGAATTCTTCTGTGGCTTAAGATTTTCCTTTTCTTTTTTCATTTATTTATTTTATGTTTTTATATCAGTATGGAAACATAAATGCCAACTTTATCTTTTGGGTTATAGCCTAATACTAGTATAATATATTTTGTTGTTTAAATTATTCCACATTTGGCTCTTTTCAGCTCTTTTAGTTGGCCTCAATGTTTAATGTGTGCAGGTGTGTGTGTGTGTGTGTGTGTGTGTGAGAAAGAGAGAGAGAGAGCTCATTTTTATAAAGTTGAAACTATTTTATTGAAGAATAACAGACATGCAATATTGTATTAGTTTCAGGCATAAAAAATAGTGATTCAAGATTTATATGCATTATGGAATAGTCACTACAATAAGTCTATCTACTTATCTGTCACATTTCAAAGTTGTAATATTACTTTTTTCATGTTTTTGTTTAAATTCCACCTAGTTAACATACAGTGAAATGTTACTTTCAGGTGTAGAAATTAGTGGTTCATCACCTACATAAAACACTCAATACTCATCACAACAAATGCACTCTTTAATCTCCATCACATATTTAACTCATCCCCCTCCCCTGGTAAACCTCAGTTTCTTCTCTATGGATAAGGGTCTGTTTTCTGGTTTGCATTTCTTTATTCCCTATGTTCGTCTGTTTTGTTTCTTAAATTCCACATATGAGTGAAATATGGTATTTGTCTTTCTTTGGTTGACATTTCACTTAGCATAATACTCTCTAGCTCCATCCATGTTGTTTCAAATGGCAGTATTTCATTCTTTTTATGGCTGAGTAATATTCCATTATACATTTATCAATTTTTTATACGTTTATTAATGGATGGACATTTGAGCTCTTTCCACCATTTGGCTATTGTTGATAATGGTGCCATAAACATCAGAAAGTATGTGTTCTTTCAAATCATTATGTTTGTATCCTTTGGGTAAATACCTAATAGGGCAACTGCAGGATTGTAGGTTAGTTCTACCTTTAACTTTTTGAGGAACTTCCATACTGTTTTCCAGAGTGGCTGCATCAGTTTGCATTCCCAACAGTGTAAGGTTTCCCTTTCTCTGCTTCCTTTACAATACTACTGTTTCCTGTGCTGTTAATTTCAGCCATTCTGACAAGTGTGAGGTGATATATCATTGTGGTTTTGATTTGTATTTCCTTAATGATGAGTGACGTTGAGCATCTTTTTATGTGTCTGTTAGCCATCTATATGTCTTCTTTGTAAAAATGTCTATTCATGTCTTCTGCCCATTACTTAGCTGGATTATTTATTTTTTCGGCTGTTGTTTGGTAAGTTCCTTATAGATTTTGGATGCTAACCTTTTATCGATATGTTATTTTCTTTTTTTTTCAAAAATTTATTTATTTATTCATGAGAGACACACACACACACACACAGAGGCAGAGACACAGGCAGAGGGATGAGCAGGCTCTATGCAGGGAGACCAATGCGGGACTTGATCCCAGGACTCCAAGATCACTCCCTGAGCTGAAGGCAGGCGCTAAACTGCTGAGCCACCCAGGGATCCCCCGATATTTATTTTCAAATATGTTATTTTATTCTGAACTTTGCCTTTTAGTTTTGTTCTTTGTTTCCTTCACCATGAAGAAGTTTTTAACTTGATGAAATCCCAATTGTTCATTTTTGCTTTTGTTTATCTTGCCTCTGGAGACATGTCTAGAAAGAAGTTTCTATGGCTGATATCAAAGAGATTGCTGTCTGTGTTATCCTTTTGGAGTTTGATAGTTTCCTGTCTCAAATTTAGGTCTTTCATCCATTTTGAATTTATTTTGTGTGTGTGGTATAAGAAATGGGCCCAGTTTCCTTTTTTGCATATTACAATATTATCGGCTGTATTCCCTAGAGTGTATATGACATCCTCCCGTCTTATTTATTTTAGAACTGGAAGATTGTACCTCTTGATTCTCTTCATCTATTTCATTCCTCCCTCCACCTCATTCTTCTCTGTCAATTTATTCTCTATATCTGAGCCTCTATTTTGTTGTGCTTTTTTGTTTGTTCATTTGGTTTGTTTATTAGATTCCATATATAAGAGAAATAATATTGTATTTGTCTTTCTTGGTCTTATTTAACGTAGCATAATATCCTCTAAGTCCATCTATTGTATTATAAAAGGTAATATTTTATTTTTATGGCTAATGGCTTGATAATATTCCATTATGTGCACATCTCCTTTATCCATTCATCCATCTATGGACAGCTCTTTTTTTAAATTTTATTTACTTATGATAGTCACAGAGAGAGAGAGAGAGAGAGAGAGAGAGAGGCAGAGGGAGAAGCAGGCTCCATGTACCAGGAGCACGACATGAGATTCGATCCCGGGGCTCCAGGATCGCACCCTGGGCCACAGGCAGGCGCCAAACCGCTGTGCCACCCAGAGATCCCATATGGACAGCTCTTTTAGTTGGCCTCATAATGTGAGGCCATTATAGTTGCTTCCATATTGTGGCTATTATAAATACCCCAATACCAAACATAGGGGTATATGTCTCTCCAAATTACTGTTTACATTTTCAGAAAAATACCTCAAATGGATCTTCTTGATTATATGGTAATTCTATTTTTGTTTCTTGCAGAAACTGCTATATTAATTTTCATAGTAGTTGCAGCAATTTACATCCCCACCACTAGTGAATAAGGTTTCCTTTCCTCCACATCCTTACCAACACTTGTTATTTCTTGTCTTTTTGGTAATATCATTTTGTCCCTACCCATTTTATTTTATTTATTAGAATAATAAATTTATTTTTTATTGGTCTTCATTTTGCCAACATACAGAATAACACCCAGTGCTCATCAGTCAAGTGCCCCCCTCAGTGCCCATCACCCATTCACCCCCACCCCATGCCCTCCTCCCCTTCCACTACCCCTAGTTCGTTTCCCAGAGTTATGAGTCTCTATGTTCTGTCTCCCTTTCTGATATTTCCCACACATTTCTTCTCCCTTCCCTTATATTCCCTTTCACTATTATTTATATTCCCCAAATGAATGAAATATATAATGTTTATCCTTATCCGATTGACTTACTTCACTCAGCATAATACACTCCAGTTCCATCCACCTTGAAGTAAATGGTGGGTATTTGTCGTTTCTAATGGCTGAGTAATATTCCATTGTATACATAAACCACATCTTCTTTATCCATTCACCTTTCAATGGACACCGAGGCTCCTTCCACAGTTTGGCTATTGTGGACATTGCTGCTAGAAACATCGGAGTGCAGGGGTCCCGGCGTTTCATTGCATCTGTATCTTTAGGGTAAATCCCCAACAGTGCAATTGCTGGGTGGTAGGGCAGGTCTATTTTTAACTCTTTGAGGAACCTCCACACAGTTTTCCAGAGTGGCTGCACCAGTTCACATGCCCACCAACAGTGTAAGAGGGTTCCCTTTTCCCCACATCCTTTCCAACATTTGTGGTATCCTGCCTTGTTAATTTTCCCATTCTCACTGGTGTGAGGTGGTATCTCATTCCGGTTTTGATTTGTATTTCCCTGATGGAAAGTGATGCAGAGCATTTTCTCATGTGTGTGTTGGCCATGTCTATGTCTTCCTCTGTGAGATTTCTGTTCATGTCTTTTGCCCATTTCATGATTGGATTGTTTGTTTCTTTGGTGTTGAGTTTAACAAGTCCTTTATAGATCTTGGAAACTAGTCTTTTATCTGATAGGTCATTTGCAAATATCTTCTCCCATTCTGTAGGTTGTCTTTGAGTTTTGTTGACTGTATCTTTTCCTGTGCAAAAGCTTCTTATCTTGATGAGGTCCCAAAAGTTCATTTTTGCTTTTGTTGCTCTTGCTTTCATGGATGTATCTTGCAAGAAGTTGCTTGGCCGAGTTAAAAAAGGGTGTTGCCTGTGTTCTCCTCTAGGATTTTGATGGAATCTTGTCTCACGTTTAGATCTTTCATCCATTTTGAGTATATCTTTCTGTATGGTGAAAGAGAGTGGTCTAGTTTCATTCTGCATGTGGATGTCCAATTTTCCCAGCACCATTTACTGAAGAGACTTTCTTCCAATGGATAGTCTTTCCTCCTTTATTGAATATTAGTTGACCATAAAGTTCAGGGTCCACTTCTGGGTTCTCTATTCTGTTCCATTGATCTATGTGTCTGTTTTTGTGCCAGTACCACACTGTCTTGATGACCACAGCTTTGTAATACAACCTGATATCTGGCATTGTGATGCCCCCAGATATGGTTTTCATTTTTAAAATTCCTGTGGCTATTCGGGGTCTTTCTGATTCCACACAAATCTTAAAATAATTTGTTCAAACTCTCTGAAGAAAGCCCATGGTATTTTGATAGGTATTGCATTAAATGTGTAAATTGCCCTGGGTAACATTGACATTTTCACAATAGTAATACTGCCAATCCATGAGCATGGAATATTTTTCCATCTCTTTGTGTCTTCCTCAATTTCTTTCAGAAGTGTTCTATAGTTTTTAGGGTATAGATCCTTTACCTCTTTGGTTAGGTTTATTCCTAGGTAGCTTATGCTTTTGGGTGCAATTGTAAATGGGATTGGCTCCTTAATTTCTCTTTCTTCAGTCTCATTGTTAGTGTATAGAAATGCCACTGACTTCTGGGCGTTGATTTTGTATCCTTCCACACTGCCAAATTGCTGTATGAGTTCTAGCAATCTTGGGGTGGAGGCTTTTGGGTTTCCTATGTAGAGTATCATGTCATCGGCGAAGAGGGAGAGTTTGACTTCTTCTTTACCAATATGAATGCCTTTAATGTCTTTTTGTTGTCTGATTGCTGAGGCTAGGATTCCAGTACTATGTTGAATAGCAGTGGTGAGAGTGGACATCCCTGTCTGGTTCCTGATCTTAGGGGAAAGGCTCCCAGTGCTTCCCCATTGATAATATTTCCTGTGGGCTTTTCGGCCCACAGGGCTTTTAAAGTTGGCTTTTAAGATGTTGAGGAATGTTCCCTCTATCCCTACACTCTGAAGAGTTTTGATCAGGAATGGACGCTGTATTTTGTCAAATGCTTTCTCTGCATCTAATGAGAGGATCATATGGTTCTGGGTTTTTCTCTTGCTGATATGATGAATCACATTGATTGTTTTACGAGTGTTGAACCAGCCTTGTGTCCCGGGGATAAATCCTACTTGGTCATGGTGAATAATTTTCTTAATGTATTGTTGTTGGATCCTAGTCTGTAATTCTCCTTTTTAGTGGGGTCTTTGTCTGGTTTTGGAATTAAGGTGATGCTGGCCTCATAGAACGAATTTGGAAGTACTCCATCTCTTTCTATCTTTCCAAACAGCTTTAGTAAAATAGGTATGGTTTCTTCTTTAAACGTTTGATAGAATTCCCCTGGGAAGCAATCTCGCCCTGGACTTTTGTGTCTTGGGAGGTTTTTTTTGTTTTGTTTTGTTTTGTTTTGTTTTTGTTTTTGTTTTTTTGTTTTTTTTTTGTTGTTGTTGTTGTTTTGGTGTCTTGGGAGGTTTTTGATGACTGCTTGAATTTCCTCCCGGGTTATTGGCCTATTCAGGTTTTCTATTTCTTCCTGTTCCAGTTTTGGTAGTTTGTGGCTTTCCAGGAATGCGTCCATTTCTTTAGATTGCCTAATTTATTGGCGTATAGCTGTTCATAATTTGTTTTTAAAATCGTTTGTATTTCCTTGGTGTTGATAGTGATCTCTCCTTTCTCATTCATGATTTTATTAATTTGAATTGTCTCTCTCTTCTTTTTAATAAGGCTGGCTAATGGTTTATCTATCTTATTAATTCTTTCAAAGAACCAACTCCTGGTTTTGTTGATCTGTTCCACAGTTCTTCTGGTCTCGATTTCATTGAGTTCTGCTCGAATCTTAATTAGCTCTCTTCTTCTGTTGGGTGTACGATCTATTTGCTGTTTCTTCTCTAGCTCCTTTATGTGTAAGGTTAGCTTTTGTATTTGAGTTCTTTCCAGTTTTTGAATGGATGCTTGTATTGTGATGTATTTACCCTTTAGGACTGCTTTTGCTGCATCCCAAAGATTTTGAATGGTTGTTTCTTCATTCTCATTAGTTTCCATGAATCTTTGTAATTCTTCCTTAATTTCCTGGTTGACCCTTTCATCTTTTAGCAGGATGGTCCTTAACCGCCACGTGTTTGAGGTCCTTCTAAACTTTTTGTTGTGATTTAGTTCTAATTTCAAGGTATTATGGTCTGAGAATATGCAGGGGACAATCCCAATCTTTTGGTATCAGTTCAGACCCGATTTGTGACCCAGTATGTGGTCTATTCTGGAGAAAGTTCCATGTGCACTTGAGAAGAATGTGTATTCAGTTGCATTTGGATGTAAAATTCTGTAGAAATCTGTGAAATCCATCTGTCCAGTGTATCACTTAAAGCTCTCGTTTCTTTGGAGATGTTGTGCTTAGAAGACCTATCGAGTATAGAAAGAGCTAGATTGAAGTCACCAAGTATAAGTGTATTATTATCTGGCAGCTCCCACATTCGGGACATATATATTGAGGATTGTTAAGTCCTCTTGTTGGATAGATCCTTTAAGTATGATATAATGTCCCTCTTCATCTCTCACTACAGTCTTCGGAGTAAATTTTAGTTTATCTGACATAACGATGGCTACCCCTGCTTTCTTTTGAGGACCATTTGAATGGTAAATGGTTCTCCAACCTTTTATTTTCAGGCTGTAGGTGTCCTTCTGTCTAAAATGAGTCTCTTGTAGACAGCAAATAGATGGGTCTTGCTTTTTTATCCAGTCAGAAACCATGCGCCTTTTGATGGGGTCATTAATCCCGTTCACGTTCAGAGTTACTATAGACAGATATGAGTTTAGTGTCATCATGATATCTATTCAGTCCTTGTTTTTGTGGATTGTTCCCCTGAACTTCTTCTTAAAGGGGAAATTTAAGAGTCCCCCTTAAAATTTCTTGCAGAGCTGGTTCTGAGGTCACATATTCTTTCAGTTCCTGCCTGTCTTGTAAGCTCTTTATCTCTCCTTCCATTTTGAATGAGAGCCTTGCTGGATAAAGTATTCTTGGTTGCATGTTCTTCTCATTTAGGACCCTGAATATACCCTGCCAGCCCTTTCTGGCCTGCCAGGTCTCTGTGGAGAGGTCTGGTGTTACCCTAATATTCCTCCCCATAAAAGTCAGGGATTTCTTGTCTCTTGCTGCTTTAAGGATCTTCTGTTTGTCTTTGGAATTTGCAAGCTTAACTCTTAAATTTCGAGATGTTGAATGGTTTTTATTGATTTTCGGGGGGGGGGGGGGAATCTCTTTATTTCCTGGATCTGAATGCCTGTTTCCCTTCCCAGATTAGGAAAGTTTTCAGCTATGATTTGTTCCAATACATATTCTGGCCATCTGGCTCTTTTGGTTCCCTCGGGAACCCCAATTAAATGTAGGTTTTTCTTCCTCAGGCTGTCGTTTATTTCCCTTAATCTATCTTCATGGTCTTTTAATTGTTGGGATTACCTTCACATCATGGCTACTATAAATAGTGCTGCAATGAACGAAGGGGTGAACAAACTATATCTTTTTGAATTAGTGTTTTCATTCTCTTTGTGTAAACACCCAGCAGTGAAATTACTGGATCATATGGTAATTTTATTTTTAATTTTTTGAGAAACCTCCATACTCTTTTCCAAAGTATCTGCCCCAATTTACATTACAACCACTGGTACACAAGGGTTCCCTTTACATTGATTGCATTTTGCCAACACTTTCTATATCTTGTCTTTTTGATACCAGCTATTCTGACTGGTGTGAGGTGATATCTATCTCATTGTGTCTTTGATCAGTATTTCTCTGATGACTAGTGAGGTTGAGCATCTTTTTATTTGTCTGCTGGCCAGTAGTATGTCTTCTTCAGAAAATGTTCAGATTCTCTGTCCATTTTATAACTGGATTTTTTTTTATAAATTTTTTTTATTTATTTATGATAGTCACACACAGAGAGAGAGAGAGGCAGAGACACAGGCAGAGGGAGAAGCAGGGTCCATGCCGGGAGCCCGACGTGGGATTCGATCCCGGGTCTCCAGGATCACACCCTGGGCCAAAGGCAGGCGCCAAACCGCTGCGCCACCCAGGGATCCCTATAACTGGATTTTTGATGTTGGTTTGTATAGCTCTTTATATATTTTGGAAATTAACCCCTTATCAGATATATCATTTGCAAATATCTTCTTCAATTAATGGGTTATCTTTTGCTTTCTAGATCATTTCTTTTGTTGTTCAAGACGGTTTTAATTTGATGTAATCCCAATTGTTTATTTTTGCTCCTCTTGCCTGAGGAGAAATATACAGAAAAATGTTGCTAAGGCCAGTGCCCAGAAGATTGCTCCCTGTTTTTTGTTTTTGAGGAATTTTGTGCTTCCAGGTCTTAGATATTAATTCATTTGAGTTTATATTTGTATATAGTTTAAGAAAGTGATACAGTTTTGGGATGCCTGGATGGCTCGGGTGGTTGAGCATCTGCCTTCAGCTCAGGGTGTGATGTCAGGGTCCTGGTATCTAGTCCCACAATAGGCTCCCTAAGAGGAGCCTGCTCCTCTCTCTTCCTCTCTCTATGTGTCTCTCATGAATAAATAAATAAATTCTTTAAAAAAAAAAAAAGAAAAAAGAAAGTGATACAGTTTCATTCTCTTGCTTGGAGCTGACCTGTTTTCCCAACACCATCTATTAAAGAGACAGTCTTGGGAATCCCTGGGTGGCGCAGTGGTTTAGCACCTGCCTTTGGCCCAGGGCGCAATCCTGGAGACCCAGGATTGAATCCCATGTTGGGCTCCCGGTGCATGGAGCCTGCTTCTCTCTCTGCCTCTCTCTCTCTCTCTCTCTCTCTCTCTCTCTCTGTGACTATCATAAATAAATAAAAATTTAAAAAAAATAGACAGTCTTTATTCCCACTGTATATTCTTGTCTCTTTGTCACAGATTATTTAACCATGTAATGTGGATTTATTCATGGACTTTATTCTGTTCCACTGATACATGTGTCTATTTTTGTGCCAGTACCATAATATTTTAATTCCTATACTTTTGTAGTATAGCTTAAACGTGTTATTATGATATCTCCCTCTTTGTTCCTCCTCAAGATTGCTTTAGCTATTTGACTTCTTTTGTTGTTACATTCAAATTTTACTATTCTTTGATCTAGTTCTGTAAAAAAAATTCAGAGAAATTGTGTTGCCCTGTAGATTTCTTTTTTTATTTGTGTCATCTTTATGTTCATCAGTATCCTACATTTTTGAGAGTACAGGTCGCTCACCTCCTTGGTAAAATTTGTTCCTATATATTCTTTTGGATGCATTTATAACTGGGATTGTTTTCTTAATTTCTCCTTGTTCTACTTTGTAATTAGTGTATAGAAATAGAACCAATTTTTCTCTGTTTTTAAAGTTTTTATTTATTTATGAGAGAGAGAGAGAGAGAGAGAGAGAGAGAGAGAAGCAGAGACACAGGCAGAAAGAGAAGCAGGCTCCATGCAGGGAGACCAACGAAGGACTCAATCCTGGGTCTCCAGGATCAGTCTCTGGGCTGATGGTGGCGCTAACAGCTGAGCTGCCTGCAACCAATTTTTCTTTTTCTTTTTCTTTTCTCTTTTTTTTCTCTTAATTTCTCTGGTCTAGCATATCAGGTAGTCCCTTTTTTTATTGGAGTTCAATTTGCCAACATATAGCATAATACCCAGTGCTCATCCCATCAAGTGCCCCCCTCAGTGCCCATCACCCAGTCACTCCCCCCCCGCCCACCTCCCTTTCCGCTACCACTTGTTCGTTTCCCAGAGTTAGGAGTCTCTCATGTTCTGTCTCCCTTTCTAATATTTCCCACTCATTTTTTCTCCTTTCCCCTTTATTCCCTTTCACTATTTTTTATATTCCCCAAATGAATGAGACCATATAATGTTTGTCCTTCTCCGATTGACTTATTTCACTCAGCATAATACCCTCCAGTTCCATCCACGTCGAAGCAAATGGTGGGTATTTGTCGTTTCTAATGGCTGAGTAATATTCCATTGTATACATAAACCACATCTGCTTTATCCATTCATCTTTCGATGGACACCGAGGCTCCTTCCACAGTTTGGCTAATGTGGACATTGCTGCTAGAAACATCGGGGTGCAGATGTCCCGGTGTTTCACTGCATCTGTATCTTTGGGCTAAATCCCCAGTGCAATTGATGGGTGGTAGGGCAGGTCTATTTTTAACTCTTTGAGGAACCTCCACACAGTTTTCCAGAGTGGCTGCACCAGTTCACATTCCCACCAACAGTGCAAGAGGGTTCCCCTTTCTCCACATCCTCTCCAACATGTGTGGTTTCCTGCCTTGTTAATTTTCCCCATTCTCACTGGTGTGAGGTGGTATCTCATTGTGGTTTTGATTTGTATTTCCCTGATGGAAAGTGATGCAGAGCATTTTCTCATGTGCGTGTTGGCCATGTCTATGTCTTCCTCTGAGATTTCTGTTCATGTCTTTTGCCCATTTCATGATTGGATTGTTTGTTTCTTTGCTGTTGAGTTTAATAAGTTCTTTATAGATCTGGGATACGAGTCCTTTATCTGATACGTCATTTGCAAATATCTTCTCCCATTCTGTAGGTTGTCTTTTAGTTTTGTTGACTGTTTCTTTTGCTGTGCAAAAGCTTTTTATCTTGATGAAGTCCCGATAGTTCATTTTTGCTTTTGTTTCTCTTGCCTTCATGGATGTATCTTGCAAGAAGTTAATTTTGCATGCTGTAAATTTGCAAAATGTATTTATTTCTAATATTTTTGTAGAATCTTTAGGATTTTCTATATGTAATATCACACTATTTGTTATCTGCAATATAGTAACAGTTTTACTTCTTCTTTTCTAACTTAGATGTTTTTTTTTCTTTGATGCAGTAGGGAATTCTAGTACTATGTTGAATAAAAGTGGTAAGAGTACATAATCTTGTCTCATTCCTATTCTTAGAAGACATTTTCAGTTTTTCACCATTAAGATATTAGCTGTGATTTTGCCATATATGCCTTTATAATATTGAGCTATAATCCCTCTAACCCCCCTTTGTTGAGAGTTTGTCATGAATGGATGTTGAACTTTGCCAAATATTTTTCTGGATCTATTAATATGATTACATGGTGTTTATTCTTCATTTTATTAATGTAGTATATGATGCTGATTGATTTGCAAATATTGGACCATCCTTATTTCCCCACAATAAATCCCACCTGACTGTGGTGAATTATCCTTTTAATTCCACCTGATTGTTGGATTGGTTTGCTACTATTTTGTTGAAGACGTTTACACTGTGTTCATCAGTATATCCAATTGAAGGGGCTTTTTTGTATTGTTTTTGTCTGGTTTTGGTATTAACATAATGCTGACCTCATAAAATGAATTTGGAATATTTCCCGCCTCCTCTTCCTCTATGCCTCCCCCTGCTTTTCGAATATTTTGGGAAGGGTCCTTAAATATTTTGGGGAATTCACCTATAAAGCCATCATTTTCTAGACTTTTTGTGTTGATAGTTTTTTTCTTTTCAAATTTTTTAAATTACAGATTTAATTTTATTACCAGTAATTGGTCTACTCAAATTTTGTATTTCTTTTTTATTCAGTTTCAGAAGATTGTGTTTCTAGAAATTTACCTATTTCTTCTAGGTTGTCCAATGTGTTAAACATAAAACCAGTGTGTTAACCTGCAGTTTTTGAAGTAATTACTTATAATTATTTATATTTCTGTGGTGGTGTTACTTTTCTTTTAATCAAGACTTTATTTATTTGAGTCCTCTACTTTTTTTCTTGATCAGTCTGGTTAATGACTTATCAATTTTATCTTCTCAAAGAACAGTCCTTTTGCTTTGTTGATCTTTTCTAGTGTGTGTGTCTGTGTCAGTGTGTCTTTGTTTAATTGATTTCTGTTCTGATCTTTATTATTTCCTTCCAACAGCTAATTTTAGGTTTTTAGTCCTTTGTTGTTGATCTTTCTGTTGTTCCATTAGGTTTAAGGTTAAATTGTTCATTTGAGATTTTTCTTGTTTTTTTTTTTTTTTTTTTTTTGAGGTAGGGCTATATTGCTATAAACTTTCCTTTTAGAACTGTTTTTGCTGTGTCTCAAATATTTTGAACCATTGTTTTTCCATTTTTATTAGTCTCCAGACATTTTTTGTCTTTGGTTTCTTTCTTGGCCCATTGATTGTTTGGTAACATTATGTTTAGTATCCATGTATTTCTGGGGTTTTTTTCCAATTTTTTCCTCATAATTGGTTTTTAGTTTCATAGTATGTGGTCAGAAAATGGTGCTTGATATAATTTAATTCTTAAATTTAGGCTTGTTTTCTGGCTTAATATGCAATCTATCCCAAGAATCATCCACGTGCACTTGAAAAGAATGTGTATTCTATTTTAAAATTATTTTTATTTAAATTATAATGAACATATACCGTATTGTTAGTTTTAGAGATAGAATTTAGTGATTCACCAGTTGCATATAATACCCAGTGCTCATTACTTCAAGTGCTCTCTTTAAATGCCCGTCACTCAGTTACCCCCTCCTCCACTTACCTCCCCTCCCACGACCCTCAGTGTGTTTCCTGTAGTTAAGAGTCTCTTATTCTTCTGTTTTTTAATGTTCTGTACATGTCAGTTAAGTCTATATGGTTTGATGGGTCATTCTGAGTCTCTGTATCCTGATTGATTTTCTGACTAGATGATCTATTCATTAATGTAAATGGGATATTAAAATTCTTTAATATTGTTGTATTGCTGTCAACTTCTCCTTTTATGTATGTTGATATTTGCTTTATGTATTTTGGTGCTACCATGTTAAATGCATATATGTTGACAATTATATTCTCTTATTGCTTCAATCCTTTTATCATTATGTAATGCTTTTCTTTGTCTCTTATTAAAATTTTTGTTTTAACACCTATTTTATCTCATATAAGTATTGCTACCTTAGCTTTTTTTAACTTTAATTTGCATGGAGTATCATTTTTCCATCCCATCAGTCTGTATGAATATTTAGGTCTGATGTAAGTCTTTTGTAGGCAACAAATAGTTATGTCTTTTGTGTGTGCACTCAGTCATCTTATATCATTCAATTAAGGCATTTAGACTACATTTAAAGTAATTATTAAAAATTATATGCTTATTACAAATTTGGTAATTATTTTGTGTTTTTTTCCTGCTTTTTTCTCTTCTTTTCTTCCTCTTTTGTGTTCTTCCTTGTGATTCATGTCTTCCTTTAGTGTTATATTTGGATTCCTTTATCTTTATTTCTTTGTGTATCTATTATAGGCTTTCAATTTGTGGCTACCATGAGGGTTTATATAACATTTAAATATATAGCGCTCTATATTGGATTTTTGTTTGCTTAAACTTCAGCACGTCATAAAACATCAATTGTGCTTTCCCCTGCATGTGTTGTGTATATTATATCATATTTTACATCATTCATTTTGTGATCCAAATATGTCACAGAGCAAGGAGTTCCTAAGTAAATTGTTTATATTATTAAAGAATTATCAATGTAAAATACAAAAATAGTGTTAATTCTTCTCATTTTGACTACTCTCTTCATTCCCAGGAAATTTTATGCACCATTTTCCATGTTTAACACACTAAAATTTTGATACTATCTATGTTGTTAGACCTTGCCAACAAAAAAATCTACAGGAACATCCTTTTTGATTATTATACAACTCTATTAACCCATTTTCTTTATTTTTTATTTCAAATGATTCTTAAGTGAAATATGGTAAATGTTATTATTTTTTAGGGATTTATTTATTTATTTGAGAGAGAAGAGAAGGAGAAGAGAGAGAGAGTAAGGGGAGGGGGCAGAGGGAGAAAGAGAATCTCAAGTGGACTTCTCACTGAGCATGGAGCTCAACTCAGGGCTAGATCTCATGACCCTCAGACCATGTCCCAAGCTGAAACCAAGATTTGGATGCTTAACCAACTGACCCATCTAGGTGCCCTTATAATTAATGTCTTTTGAAGAAATTATTGTCTAATTTTATTTTCTTCATACTGACCCCTAAATGTGGAATTTCTCAGATAAAGAAGATATGACATTTTCAGTGTATTTTCTATGGTTTGCCTAATTGATTCCCAGTGATGCAAAAGGATATTATGTTGTCTCATCAACTTTATAGTACATATATATTTCTCTTAAACATATATGGGAGATGTAGAAATGGTATGACATTCTGGGATACTGAATCTGTTTAGTTATTTGGAAGGTCAAACATTTTCCTATGCATACATTTTTTTTATATCTGTTGTGAATTGTTTCTGTCTTTCCCCATTTTAAAGTTCTTGATATTTTTTATTTTTTTCAAAGTAAAATTTTGTATTATGCTTATACATTTAAAATGTGTTTAAAAATAAAATGTATTAATTTAATGTGTAAATCATGAAAACAACATAGACATATGTAAGGAGAAAATACTCTAGTAATTCCACTTCTATTTTTTCTAAGTTTTTATTTAAATTCCAGGTAGTTAATATGAAGTATATTATTAGTTTCAAGTGTAGAATTTAGTGATTCATCACTTACAAACAACACCCAGTGCTCATCACAAGAAGTACCATCCTTAATACCCATTATCCATTTAACCCATTCCCTCCCACCCACTTCTCCTCCAGCAACCCTCAGTTTGTTTTCTATAGTTAAGAGTCTGTTTTCTTATTTGGCTCTCTCTTTTTTAAGGAAAAATGCTGATTTTTAGGGATACATGCACCCCGATGTTCATAGCAGCATTATCAACAATAGTGAAATGTTAGAAAGAATCCAAATGTCTTTCAACTGATAAATGGATAGAAAAGAAATGGAATATTACTCAGCCATAAAAAAGAATGAAATTTGCTTTTTGCAATAATGTGGATGGAGCTAGAGAGTATTATGCTACTTGTAATATATGGGGTAATATATATATATATATATTTTTTTTTTATGCTACTTTTCAGTTGAGTATATTTCCATTTGAATATCTCATACACTCTAAGGAATACTCAATATTCTATTAATTAAGCATAGAATATTTTTTAATTAAAAAATTTATTTATGAGAGACAGAGAGAGGAAGAAACATAGGCAGAGGAAGAAGCAGGCTCCTACAGGGAGCCTGCGGTGGGACTCAATCCCAGGACCCCAGGATCATGCCTTGAGCCGAAGGCAGATGGTCAACCACTGAGCCACCTAAGTGCCCCTTTTTATTTTTTCTTGTGGAAAAACTCTTAGGATTTTTGCTAGTATTAATTACCCAAATATTTACTCTTATTTTTGAGTACTTAATCTACATACTTTAAGAAATAAGAATGATGTATTAAGAAATATAATTATATTTTGTTGCACATTCCAAATTGCCTTCACATACACTTTGCCTTCACATACACTTCACAAGTATGGAACACCCCAAGAGTCCACCGATGTCCATCTCTACACACACACATTAATATTGTATACTGATAACTCAGCTTTTCAATTTAAATGTATTTGATAGGGATCCCTGGGTGGTGCAGAGGTTTAGCGCCTGCCTTTGGCCCAGGGCATGATCCTGGAGACCCAGGATCAAGTCCCACGTCAGGCTCCCGGTGCATGGAGCCTGCTTCTCCCTCTGCCTGTGTCTCTGCCTCTCTCTCTCTCTCTCACTGTGTGCCTATCATAAATAAAAAAAAATTTAAAAAAAATTAAAAAAAAATAAATGTATTTGATAATACTTAGGTTGATAAGACTGACCATTCTATAATGGAAAATGTCTTTCTGAATTATCTTTTCTCTTTAAATTTTGTTTATCTATTTTTAATTTTTAAAGATTTTAGTTATTTATTCATGAGAGACACAGAGAGAGGCAGAGACATAGACAGAGGGAGAAGCAGGCTCCCTATGAGGAGCCTGATGTGAGACTTGATCCCAGGACCCCAGGATCAGGACCGCCACTCAGTTGCCCCTTTTTATCTAGTTTTTAATTTTAAATATAATTGATAAGCATTTTATATTAGTTTCAGGAGTACAACATAGTGATTTGACAATTATATATATTAAAATTGCTCATCACAGTAAACTTTGTTTGCTACTCCTCACCATACAAAGTTATTACAATATTGACTATAATTCCCTATGTTGTGTGTTTTATCCTGTGGTTTATATATTTTATAACTGGATGTTTGCACTTCTTAATCTTCTTCACTTATTTCCCATCCCTGTCACCCACTTCATCTCCTGTAGTCACTGGTTTATTATTTCTTTTTTTTAAAATAAATTTATTTTTTATTGGTGTTCAATTTGTCAACATACAGATTTATACCCAGTGCTCATCCCGTCTAGTGCCCCCCTCAGTGCCCGCCATCCAGTCACCCCCACCCCCCGCCCTCCTCCCCTTCCACCACCGCTAGTTCGTTTCCCAGAGTTAGGAGTCTTTCATGTTCTGTCCCCCTTTCTGTTATTTCCCACTTATTTTTTTCCTTTCCCCTAATTCCCTTTCACTATTTTTTATATTCCCCAAATGAATGAGACCATAATTTTTGTCCTTCTCCGATTGACTTATTTCACTCAGCATAATACCCTCCAGTTCCATCCACGTCGAAGCAAATGGTGGGTATTTGTCGTTTCTAATGGCTGAGTAATATTCCATTGTATACATAAACCACATCTTCTTTATCCATTCATCTTTCAATGGACACTGAGGTTCCTTCCACAGTTTGGCTAATGTGGACATTGCTGCTATAAACATCGGGGTGCAGGTGTCCTGGCGTTTCATTGCATCTGTATCTTTGGGGTAAACCCCCAGTAGTACAATTGCTGGGTCTTAGGGCAGATCTACTTTTAACTCTTTGAGGAACCTCCACACAGTTTTCCAGAGTGGCTGCACCAGTTCACATTCCCACCAACAGTGCAAGAGGGTTCCCTCTTTCTCCACATCCTCTCCAACATGTGTGGTTTCCTGCCTTGTTAATTTTCCCCATTCTCACTGGTGTGAGGTGGTATCTCATTGTGGTTTTGATTTGTATTTCCTTGATGGCAAGTGATGCAGAGCATTTTCTCATGTGCGTGTTGGCCATGTCTATGTCTTCCTCTGTGAGATTTCTGTTCATGTCTTTTGCCCATTTCATGATTGGATTGTTTGTTTCTTTGGTGTTGAGTTTAATAAGTTCTTTATAGATCTTGGAAACTAGCCCTTTATCTGATACGTCATTTGCAAATATCTTCTCCCATTCTGTATATTGTCTTTTAGTTTTGTTGACTGTTTCTTTTGCTGTGCAAAAGCTTCTTCTCTTTAGATGAAGTCCCAATAGTTCAATAAATGGTGCTGGGAAAATTGGACATTCACATGCAGAAGAATGACACTAGACCACTCCCTTGCACCATACACAAAGATAAACTCAAAATGGATGAAAGATCTAAATGTGAGACAAGATTCCATCAAAATCCTAGAGGAGAACACAGGCAACACCTGTTTTTTTTTTTTCTCCTTCAAGTATATACCTAACAGGGGAAATATTGGGTTGTGTGGTATTCCTATTTTCAATTTTTTGAGGAGCATCCCTATTGTTTTCAATACTGGCTGTTTCTAAATTACTTTTTAAAGGATGTTTCTATCATTTTCTTGTCTTTTACTTATTGATAAGATCAAGAAATAACCTATTTGTTAACCACATATGAGGCAAATATGCTTTTTTTCCTGTTAACCTTATTACTCTTTCTTGTGTACAGCAACAGTTGTAAAACATCAGCCCCTTGCTGTGAGTCATTCTACTCTTTCATATATAGTTTGGCTTATCTAAGATGTAGTCTCATCTTGGATATACAGTTAAGCCAGTCACAAACATTTTGGGCAATATTCTGGCCTAGAAGTAATATTCTTAGGAAAGAACCTTGGTTAGTACCTGGTAAGGGCATGTACTCCAAACATTAAAAAAACAAAAAACAAAAACATTGAGCAGAGGAAGCAGTGCCCAGATTAACAGTTCAAAGGAAACAAGTATGGTCTCGAGTGAACATGGGGACCAAAGAAATGCTTTGATTTTGTCCCAGGAAGAGCTTACAGAATTAAACAACTAAGTTCATTGTTTTTTAAAGATGTTATTTATTTATTTATTCATGAGAGACACACAGAGAGAGGCTGAGAAGGCAGAGAAAGAAGCAGGGTCCCTCCAGGAAGCCTGATGCAGGACTGGATTCCAGGACCCTGGGATCATGATCTGAGCCAAAGGCAGACAGACACTCAATCACTGAGCCACGTTGGTGCCCTTTCACTGGGTCTTAATTCATTTTTATATAAATAGTATAAATTTTATCACAAGTTATGAATAAAATAGAAAAGAAAAAAATTCTTATAACCTTATGGCTCTAATCTAAGCACTTTGAATTTTGAAGAATTCTCATGCAGTCATCTTTGCAATGTTTTTGTGGGCTGCAGTGCCTCTCTGTTTTTTGTTATTGTTTTTTTTTTTCATTGCTGATGGCTCATCGCACATTATTCACTGCAGTGCAGCCTCTGCTCTCTGCACCCTTTTTTAATCTACAAAATAACACATTCATCCAGCTCTCCTTCCTATCGCTCTCTACCCAGATATGGGCCACAAAGAGGCCCAGGACTTCCTATTTTCCCATTATGATGGGAAAGGGACCAGAAGCACCTTAGTAATTTCTTTAGATCCACCATTGCCTTCCCATACTCCTCAACCCCCTCACCCATCCCCAACAATTACTTGAAGGGTGACCTTGTTTTCCCTTCTCTTTTTTACTTTAACTTGAGAGGCAACTCATAAGCCTTCATCCCTGTAAGCCTGTTAACTATTCATCTTCTGCAATGAGGCAAATGCTGCAAACCTCAATCTCCAGAATAGCAAAGTAACAAATATGAAGAAGATAAAGGATAATAGCAACAAGGTTAGCAAAAGAAGAATTGGAAAATAAGAAACAGGGGCACCTGGGTGGCTCAGTAGTTGAGCATCTGCCTTTGGCTCAGGTCATGGTCCTGGGCTCCTGGGATTGAGTCCTGCGTCAGAATAACCACGGGGAGCCTGCTTCTCCCTCAGCCTATGTCTCTGCCTCTTTCTCTGTGTGTCTCTCATGAATAAAATCTTTTTTAAAAAGGAAGAGAAAAGTAAGAATCAGAGAGAGAGAGAAGTGGATGACTTTCAGGATTGGTGCAGGTCCATATCCAACTACCATTGTCCAGGAACTAGACATGTAGTTCAAAGTCTGAAGTATGCTCTGATATCTGGTAGGAATTGTATATTTCCTAATCACTGGCTATATGATGTGGTACAAGGCACTTAACTTGGTCCACCTTATTTGTCTCCTCTTTAAAATGATGATACTGATGGAAACAACATAGGCTACATGAAAAGATAATAAGAGGTAATTGCCTGGAACTGATTAGGCAATTAACAAACAATAACTAACATTTCAATCCATTATAATAGTCAGAATGCCCATTTAACATTTATTTTCTGCTTTTATCCTGAAGAAAAAATATTTTTCTTTATGATATGGTCTTTCTTAAAAAAAAAAAAAAAGTAACCTCAATATTTCCTTTCCCTTTATCCCCGCAGCCTCTGCTTTGGTTTAGAATTTCATCAACTCTCATTTACACTATTTCAAGAGCATAGTAACCAGTCTCCCTGGCAACAGTTTCCTCTCTACTTATTGCCTAAGGACTGATTTTCTTCCCTTGCTCCTCAACCCTTCCTATTATTGTATCTTCCCCGTCAAATGAATTTCAATGTCACACTCATAATACTTGTTATAATATTGTCTGTGTGACTGGTTAGTCCTTTTTTGCATATGAATAAATGTTTTTTCAGTAGTTGAAATTATAGCAGTGTGTAATTTTTATTCTGATTTTCACCTAGCAGTAATTTCACAAGCCCTTTCCTGACTGTGAGAGAACACTAATTATTTTTCTAGACAACATGTGGATGCATGAGTGAAAAAAACATATTACTCAATTAATTGTTATACACTGTTGTTGGAAACAGGTTGTTTCTAATTATTCAGGGTTGTTTTAAATGATGTTACATTGGTGTCTGGGTATGCACTGTTATTTTCCTTACTTTTGACTGATTTCATTGTAAGATAAATTCCATGGAACCATGTCAGTGAAGAAAAGAGAAAATATTTTATGGTTGATAATGCTGTCAGCTGCTTTCCAAATGTAATGGTTCTACTCCACTAGTCCATGTTATATATTATTATGTCATTTTGATACAAGAGATGAATCACAAATTATCTCTTAAACCAATTTTACATTTAAGGAATCAAATTTTTTCATAATTTAATGATTATAAATTGTAATCTTTGCTTTAATTATTAACAAGGCTCAAATTATCTACATTTCACTCTGTGCATGTGTGTAATTTGAAGCATAACTATTCACATGATTTGATTAATTATTACTTCCTTTTATTACTGCCTAGTACTCACTAGGAACTAATGAACATTTGATTAATGGAGAAAGCAACAATGTCTCTGTAATATTTCTTGCAAAGTTTCTTCTTGTTTCTATTGTTCTGTCATTGTTGAAGATGATGGACTTACTTCTTTCTTTTTCCCCATGTAGACTTTAATGCCATTTAGTGTGCTGAGATTCATATATTCTTTTTCCTTTTTAGAAGTTCCTTACCATCTTTTAGGAGTTTTATTGAGGTATAATTGAGAAACAAAAAAAGCACACATGGATGTATACATCTTGATGATTTGGGACATATGCATACAACCATAATAATATCACCACAATCAATATATAAACATATCCATTACCTCCAAAAATTTTCCATGTGTCCTTTTGTAGTTTCTGCACGTGTTTGTGTGTATGTCTGCAGACACATATGGTAAGAACACTTTTTTTCCTTTTTTTAAATAATAAATTTATTTTTTATTGATGTTCAATTTGCCAACATACAGAATAACACCCAGTGCTCATCCCGTCAAGTGCCCACCTCAGTGCCTGTCACCCATTCTCCCCGCCCTCCTCCGCCCTCCTCCCCTTCCACCACCCCTAGTTCGTTTCCCAGAGTTAGGAGTCTTTTTTTTTTATAAATTTTTATTTATTTATGATAGTCACACAGAGAGAGGGAGAGAGAGGCAGAGACACAGGCAGAGGGAGAAGCAGGCTCCATGCACCGGGAGCCCGACGTGGGATTCGATCCCGGGTCTCCAGGATCACGCCCTGGGCCAAAGGCAGGCACCACCCAGGGATCCCCGAGTTAGGAGTCTTTATGTACTGTCTCCCTTTCTGATATTTCCTACCCATTTCTTTTCCCTTCCATTCTATTCCCTTTCACTATTATTTATATTCCTCAAATGAATGAAAACATATAATGTTTGTCCTTGGTAAGAACACTTAACATGAGATTTATCCTCCTAACATATTTTAAAGTTTTCGGGTTTTTTTTTTTTTGTTGTTGTTGTTGTTGTTGTTGTTTTTTTTTTTGTCTCCAGCTAAAATTTATTTTTTTATAATAAATTTATTTTTTATTGGTGTTCAATTTGCCAACATACAGAATAACACCCAGTGCTCATCCCGTCAAGTGCCCCCCTTAGTGCCTGTCACCCATTCTCCCTCACCCCCCGCCCTCCTTCCCCTTCCACCACCCCTAGTTCATTTCCCAGAGTTAGGAGTCTTTATGTTCTGTCTCCCTTTCTGTTATTTCCCACACATTTCTTCTCCCTTCCCTTATATTCCCTTTCACTACTATTTATATTCCCCAAATGAATGAGAACATACATGTTTGTCCTTCTCCGATTGACTTATTTCACTCAGCATAATACCCTCCAGTTCCATCCACGTCGAAGCAAATGGTGGGTATTTGTCGTTTCTAATGGCTGAGTAATATTCCATTGTATACATAAACCACATCTTCTTTATCCATTCATCTTTCGATGGACACCGAGGCTCCTTCCACAGTTTGCCTATTGTGGACATTGCTGCTATAAACATCGGGGTGCAGGTGTCCCGGCGTTTCATTGCATCTGTATCTTTGGGCTAAATCCCCAGCAGTGCAATTGCTGGGTGGTAGGGCAGGTCTATTTTTAACTCTTTGAGGAACCTCCACACAGTTTTCCAGAGTGGCTGCACCAGTTCACATTCCCACCAACAGTGCAAGAGGGTTCCTCTTTCTCCACATCCTCTCCAACTCCAACATTTGTTGTTTCCTGCCTTGTTAATTTTCCCCATTCTCAGTGGTGTCAGGTGGTATCTCATTGTGGTTTTGATTTGTATTTCCCTGATGGAAAGTGATGCAGAGCATTTTCTCATGTGCGTGTTGGCCATGTCTATGTCTTCCTCTGTGAGATTTCTGTTCATGTCTTTTGCCCATTTCATGATTCAATTGTTTGTTTCTTTGCTGTTGAGTTTAATAAGTTCTTTATAGATCTTGGAAACTAGCCCTTTATCTGATACGTCATTTGCAAATATCTTCTCCCATTCTATAGGTTGTCTTTTAGTTTTGTTGACTGTATCATAATGTCAATTATAAGTACTATGCAGTAGGTCTCTAGAACTTATTGATTTTGTACACTTAAGACTTTAATCATTGAACAACTCCATATTTACCCCTACCCTCAGTTCCTGGTCACCATTCTATTCTTTGCTTCTAAGAGCTTGACTATCTTATATAACCTATAAAATTGGAATTATGTAGTAATTGTCTTTATGTGACTGGCACATTTCACAAAGAATAATGTCTTCTAGATTCATCCATGTTGGTGCAAATGACAAGATTTCCTTTTTTAATAATATTCCATTGTATGTATATACCACATTTTCTATATCCATTTACCTGATAATGAAAATTTGGTTCACCTTTACACCTTAGTTATTGTGTATAATGCTGGATGGAAAAGGGGTTGCAAATTTTTCTTTCAGATCTTGATTTCAATTATTTTTATTATATTTTCTGGATATAAAACCATAATGGAATTTCTGGATCTTGTGATAGGTAGTTATATATATAAACAATGAACAATCTGCAAAGGACGTAAAGAAAAGAAAACAATGCCATCTACAATGCTATCAAAAATAACAAAATATTTGGAAATAAACTTACACAAGTTGGTGAAAGACTTGTACACTGGAAGCTGTAAAACACTGAAGAAATAAATTAAGGGGGACACAAATAAATGGAAATACACCCATGCTTATGGATTGGAAGAATTAATATAACTAAAATGCGCATAATATATAAAGAGATTTACAAATTCAGAGCCATCTCTATCAAAATCCCAATGACAATTTTTGCAGAAATTTAAAAAAATCCTAAAACTCGTAAGTAGCCACAAATGATCCTGAATAGCCAAACAATTTTGTGAAAAAAAGAACAACGCTAGAGACATCACACTTTCTAACTTCAAAATACATTACAAAGTTATATCAGTTAAAACAGCATGTTACTGGCATACAAAAACATAAAAACCAATGGAATAGAATAGAGAAACTAGAAAAAGAAACACACATACATCGTCAGCTAAGTTTCAACAAGGATATCAAAAACTAACAGGGGAAAGGATCTTCAACAAATGATGCTGGGAAAATTAGATATCCACGTGCCATAGAATGAAATTAGACCCCTATCTTACACCATAAACACAAATCAACACAAAATGGATTAAATACTAAATGTAAGACCTGAAGCTATAAAAAATTTTGAGTAAAAAATAAACAGGAGAAAACATCGACATTGGCCTTGGCAATGATCTCAGGGATTTGATACCTAACATATATGAAGTAAATAAAAAAATTAAGTGGGACTATATCAAACTAAAGAAGCATCTGCAGAGCAAACAATCAACTGAGTGGGGAATAAAACAAAAAAATTAGGAATGGTAGAAGATATTTGCAAATCACCTGCATGGCAAAATGTTAATATCCAAAATATAGAAGACTTTCCTACAACTCAGTAGCAAAAATAAATAAATAAATAAATAAATAAATAAATAAATAAATAAATAAATAAACAAACAAATTTAATAACATTTTTAAAGATAAATGAAGGTTTTAAAATTCACATTTTCCCCAAAGAAGACATACACATGACCACTGGGTATATGAAAAGATCCTCTACATAGCTAATCATCAGGGAAATGTAGATCAAAACCATAATTTGATATCACCTCACACTTGTTAGTTTGGTTACTATAAACAACCACCACAAAGATATCAAGTATTGGTGAGGAATGTGAAAAAATTAGAACTGTTATAGAGCATTTTTGGGAATGTAGAATGGGGCATCACACTATGGAAAATATTGTGGAGGTTCTTCCCTAACATTATTTGGTCCCATTATGAAAAAAAGGCAGTAAACGAGAGTAACAGCAGGATCATGGGTTCTGGGTCACTTATGATTTCTTTGTACTGAATCTATACTTTCTGCCCAGTCAGGTACCTTATGAGAGACCCTGTCCTTGTGTCTTCCTATGATAAATGAAATTATACCACTGAGAAAGACACTCTTTTCTGAGATTCCTTGAACAAATGGTATTTCACAAAGCCAGCAGTCAATAGGCACCACATCTAGGTTTTATTTTGTCTTTCCTGCTTAAGTGCCACATAAAATATCAGAGACAGGTATATATTTCAGAGAAGCTGATTTTTAGTTTTCTTAAATGAATTAGTGCATCTTTAGCAGTGTGACCAACTAAAGGATAAATATATTTTATTTATTTTTCTTTACTGTTGTTCATGACTCAGAGAAGGATACTTAAATTTTTTATTGAATGAAATACAGAACATCATGCTCTGGGATATGGTGATTTCAAAGGTAAATGCTAGTGGGGATAATTTGTATAAATAAAAGCAGGATTTTAGTCTTAGAATGTGCTCTAAGGTCCTTGGAGTGGGATGCAAGTAAGAGAAAAATGCAATGTTGAGTGAAAAAGAGTCCTAGAGATGCATCAGGAATGGAATAGAATAAGTCATAAGTAACAAGCTTCATGAGGATAGGCCCCACAGAAGCATCATCATGATCTCAGAACTATCAACTCTACTTACTTCCTCTGATGCCTAGAAGAATGCATGTATCTAGCGACCTGGACAGGCTGACAAAGACCTGCTGTATATTTTGCCCAGAAATAGTATGGATGTTTTGTCATGATCTGACTGATGACTTTGCCTGTGTTTTGTTAAATGTATCCCTAAATATTGTATATTCGTGGGTACTGTCATAAGGGAGATTTATTTTATTTTCAATTTTCTGTTGCTACTATATAGATGTACAAGTAATTTTAATTAGAACTGTTGAGGTAAGTGTATATTTACAAAAAGTTATAAGAAATAATACATAGATATCCTAGTCATATACTCAGTTTCCCCTAATGACAGCACCTTAAATAATTATACTACAACATCAAAACCAAGGTATAAGACACAGTCAAGATACAAAACATTTCCACCACCACAGGGATCTCTCATATTTCCTTTTTATAACTTTCTCTTTTTTAAAAGATTTTATTTATTTATTCATGAGAGACACAGAGAGAGAGGCAGAGACACAGGCAGAGGGAGAAGCTGGCTCCATGCAGGGAGCCCGATGTGGGACTCGATCACAGGTCTCCAGGATCACACCCTGGGCTGAAGGCAGATGCTTAACCGCTGAGCCACCCAGGCATGCCTCTTTTTATAACTTTCATTACCTACTTTCCCATCCCCATCCTTAACCATTGGTAACCACTAATATGTTCTCCATTTCTTTAGTTTTTGTTATCTAAAGAATTTTATATAAAAGGAATTATAAATATCTAACCCTTTGAGTTTGAAGTTTTTTCACTCAGCATAATCCTCTGGAGACACACCTAGTTTATTGTGCATATTAATACTTAGCACTTATGGGATCCCTGGGTGGCTCAGCGGTTTGGCGCCTGCCTTTGGCCCAGGGTGCGATCCTGGAGACCCAGGATCGAATCCCACGTTAGGCTCCCGGTGCATGGAGCCTGCTTCTCCCTCTGCCTGTGTCTCTGCCTCTCTCTCTCTCTCACTGTGTGCCTATCATAAAAAAAAAATACTTAGCACTTAGTAGAGGAGAGGAAGATGACTGCAGAGTAAGAAGACCCTAGGCTCATCTCATCCCACAAGCACAAGATAATTATCAAATCATCCTAAAAATTCCAGAAATCAACCTGAAGACAGGTAGAACAAACTCCACAACTAAAGGGAGAGAAGAGACCATACTGAAAAAGATAGGAAGTGTTGGGCACTGGTATAGAGGAGAAATCAATCACAGTTGCTGTGGAGGGGAAGGACCATAGTCACAGAGAAGGGTAAGAGAGAGAGGAACTCACACAGAGCACACAACAAAAACGTGTTCCCAAAGGCATTGGCTTGGAAAATGAGAGGGGCTGAATTTCCTGAGTTCTTACAACCAGCAGAGCTTAAAACCTGTAGTTTTAAAAGCCAGTGGTCGGAACTGGAGGGTATTATGCTGAGTGAAATAAGTCAATCGGAGAAGGACAAACATTATATGGTCTCATTCATTTGGGGAATATAAAAATTAGTGAAAGTGAATAAAGAGGAAAGGAGAGAAAATGAGTGAAAATATCAGTGAGGTTGACAAAACGTGAGAGACACCTAACTCTGGGAAATGAACAAGGGGTAGTGGAAAGGGAGGTGGGCAGGGGTTGGGGTGACTGGGTGATGGGCACTGAGAGGGGCACTTGGCGGGATGAGCAGTGGGTGTTATGCTATATGTTGGCAAATTGAACTCCAATTTAAAAAATCATCAAAAAAAAAAAACTAGTGGTCTTTTCTGGGACATACCCCAGAGGACACTGCACTGTGTCCTGAAGAGAAAGTTGGCAAACAACTCAGGAGCAGACAGCATGGAAACAACAATCTGAAAAGCACCTGGAGCACACAGTGGGAAAATTATTTGCTCTTCTCATAACATGTCCCCGAGATAGTATTCACAGAGACACCTCTGGGAACAAAGCCCCTGCCTGGCACCATTTCTCTTGCCCTTCAGCATAACACAGAGCCATCTATGGGAAGTTGAGCAGCGCCAATAAAGAGTGCATAACATGCATACACCAAGCCCCACACCACTGTGTTCTGGTGGGACTTCTCATCTTGTCACATTTTCCTCAGTCCCAGTGTGGTAGGCTGACTCCTCCCTCAGAAGGCCAGCACAAACTCATGCCCATACCATGACCCCTAGGCAGAGAGTTCTGGCATGCCTCATTTCGCAAGCACGTGCACCTAGTTAAAACTCACCACATTCAGGCCAGGGACCAAACGCTTCCCACTGCGGGCAATGAGAGCTTCCACAAATGACTGGCCTGAAGAATGGAGTAGCCAACACAACAGAGCAAAAACAGCACCATCAAGAGACTCTTCCTGAAATGCCACACCCTACACACTAAAGACCTCTTTTTCATAAGGCCATTATTTTCAGGAGCAAGAGATATAATTGGGTTTTCAAACACAGAGAAGGTTACAGAGACTTAGACAAAATGCCAAGATGGAGCAATTATCCCAAATGAAAGAACAAGATAAGGCCATGGATCAAGATCTAAATAAAACAGGTATTAAGCTGAGTGAAGTGAGTCAATTGGAGGATAATCATTATACGTTTTCACTCATATGGGGAATAAAAAAAATAGTTAAAGGGATTATTAGGGGAAAGGAGAGAAAATGAGTGGGAAAAATCAGAGAGGGTGATAAATCATGAGACTCCTACCTTTGGGAAATGGACAAGGGGTTAGTGGAAGGGTAGGTAGGCAGGGAGATGGGGTGACTGGGTGACAGGCACTGAGAAGAGCACTTGACGGGATGAGCGCTGGGTGTTATACTATATATTGGCAAATCAAACTTCAATAAAAAATATACAAAAAACCCCAGATATAAATAACATGCCTGTTTTTTTTATTTAAATCAACAATCATAAGAATATACACTGGGCTTGAGAAAAACATAGAAGACATCAGTGAGACTATTGTAACAGAGACAAAATAGATGAAAGAAACAGTTGGAAATGAAGATTGCAATAAATTAAATGAGTAATTGCAAAGAGGGCAGTCTGGGTGGCTCAGCAGTTTAGTGCCACCTTCAGCCCAGGGCCTGATCCTGGAGACCCAGGATCTAGTCTGAAGTCAGGTTCCCTGCATAGAGCCTGCTTCTCCCTCTGCCTGTGTCTCTGCTTCTCTCTCTCCCCCCCTTCTATGTATCTCATGAATAAATAAATAAAATCTTAAAAAAACATGCAAAGAACAGCAGGCCAGAGGAAGCAGAGGAATGATTTGGTGACCTAGAATACAAAGCAATGGAAAGTAATGAAGCTGAACAAAAATGTGAAAGCAGAAATATAGAACATGAAATAGACTTAGGGAACTCAACGACTCCATCAAACATAACATCATTCAAATTATAGGAGTCCCAGAAGAAGAAGAAGAGAGAAAAGGGCACAGAAAATTTATTTGAAGAAATATGAGCTTAAACTTTCCTAATCTGGAGAAGGAAACAAACATCCAGATCCAGGAGATACAGAGAATTCCCATAAAAATAAAAACTAACAGGCCAACACCAAAATTTTCAAACTATACTGATAAAGAGAAATATTAAAGGATTAAGATAAAAGAAATCCATTACTTACAGGGGAAAACCCATAAAGCTGTCTGGAGATTTCTCAACTGAATCGTGGCAAACTAGAAGGGAGTGCCATGATATATTCAAATTGCTGAATGGGAAAAATCTACAGCCCAGAATATTCTATTTAGCAAGGCTATCATTCAGAATAGAGAGATAAAAAGTTTTCCAGACAAACAAAAACTAAAGGAATTCAAGACCACTTAACCAGCCTTTCAAGATATGTTAAAGTGGACTCTTTGTCTGGAAAGGAGAAACCAAAAGTGACAAAGAGAAAAAAAATGAACAGAAAAAATTTCCAGAAACAAAGGAGTAATAAAATGGCACAAATATGTATCTATCAATAATCAATTTGAATGTAAATGGACTAAATGCAACAATCAAAAGACATAGGGAGTCAGAATGGGTAAAAAAAAATCCATATGCATGCTGCCTACAAGAAACTATTTTTTATTTTATTATCTTTTTTATTTTTTTTAAAGATTTTATTTATTTATGCATGAGAGACACACACAGAGAGTCAAAGACACAGGCAGAGGGAGAAGCAGACCCCATGCAGAGAGCCTGAAGTAGGACCCAATTCCGGGTCCTCAGGATCCCACCCTGGGCCGAAGGCGGCACTAAACCACTGAGCCACCCGGGCCACCCTATATATTGTTTTTTTATTTTATTTTATTTTATTTTATTTTATTTTATTTTATTTTATTTTGCTTAATTTTATTTTATGAAACTCAATTTAGACCTAAAGACAACTGCAGATTGTAAGGGAGAATATGGAAAAAAATTATCATGCATGGATGGCAAGAGAAAGCCAGAGTAACAATACATATATTGAACAAAGTATACTTTAAAACAAAAACTATAACAAGACAAAGAAGAGTACTGTATAATAAAAAGGGGACAATCCAATAAGAATATATAACAATTCTACATGTTTATGCACCCATCACTGGAGCACCCAAATATATAAAACAATTAAAAACAAACATAAAAGAACTAATTGATAATAATACAATAATTGTAGGGACTTCAACACTCCATTTACATTAATGGACAGATCATCAAAACAGAAAATAAACAAGGACATAATGTTTTTGAATAACACACTTGACCAGATGGGTTTAAGAAATAAACTCAGAACATTCCATCCAGAAAAATACACATTATTTTCAGGTGCACATGGGACATTCAGAATAGATCACATACTAGGTCACAAAACAGGCCTGAACAAATATAAAATGATTGAATTCATACCATGCACCTTTTCTGACTACAATGCAAAGAAACTAGAAGACAAGCACAAGAAAAAACCTGGAAAACCACAAATACATGACAGTTAAACAACATGCTACAAAAATGAATGGGATAACAAGGAAACCAAATAAGAACTAAAAAAAAAAAAAAAAAAAACCTCATGGCAACAAATGAAAATGAAAGCACAGTCATCCAAAAGCTCTGGGATGCTGCAAAGCAGTTCTTTTTTTTTAATAATAAATTTATTTTTTATTGGTGTTCAATTTGCCAACATACAGAATAACACCCAGTGTTCATCCTGTCAAAGCAGTTGTGAAGGACTACTTAAGAAGCAAGAAAAATCTAAATAAACAACCTAATATTATACCTAAAGGAACTAGAAATAGAACAACACATGAAACATAAGCTAGCAGAAGGATGGGAATACTAAATATTAGTGCAGTAATAAATGATAGACTAAAAAAATACAGTAGATCAATGAAACCAGGATGTGGGTTCTTCAAAAAAAAATTGATAAACCCCTAGCCAGACTTATCAAAAAAGAAGAGAAAGGTCCCAAATAAATAAAATCACAAATGAGGGGGGGGGAATAAAAACCAACACCACAGAAATACAAACAATGATTAGAGGACTTTATGAAAAACTATATGCCAACAAATTGGACAACCTGAAAGAAATGGATAAATTCTTAGAAACAGAAAAAAAATTTTTAGAAACATATAAATAACCAAAACCAAAAGAGGACAGGACAGATAGAAATAGAAATAGAAAATAGAAAACTTGAACAGACTGATAACCAACAAATAAAATGAATCATTAATCAAAAACTTCCAATAAACATATGTGCAGGGACAGATCATTTCACAGGAGAATTCTACCAAGCATGTAAAGAAGAGTCAACTCCTATTCTTCTCATACTATTAAAAAAATGGAAAAGGAGGAAAATGTCCAAATTCATTCCAGGAAGTCAGCATTACTCTGATGCCAAAACTAGATAAAGACTCTACTATAAAAGAGAACTACAAGTTAATATCCCTGATGAACATAGATGCAAAAATTCACAATAAAATACTAGCAAACTAAATCCAACAATACATTAAAGGAATTATTCACCAGTATCATGTGGGATTTACTCCATGTCACAAGCATGGTTCAATATTTGCAAATCAATCAACATGGTACACTACATTAATAAAAGTAAGGATAAGAACCATATGATCCTCTCAATGGAGGCAGAAAAAGCATCTGAAAAAGTACAATATCCATTCATGATAAAAACCCTCAACAAAGTAGGGATAGAGGGACATACTTCAACATAATAAATGCTGTATACAAAACTACCATAGGTAATATCATCCTTAATAGGAAGAAACTGAGAACTTATCCTCAATGGTCAGGAGCAATATAGGGATGTCCACCATTCACCACTGTTATTTAACATAGTACTGGAAGTATCAACACAACAATCAGACAACAAAAAGAAATAAAAAGGCATCTAAATCAGCAAGGACAAAGTAAAAAGATTTGTTATATGCAAATAACACAATACTCTATAGAAAAATTTAAAGACTCCACCAGAAAACAGCTAGAACTGACAAATCAATCCAGTACAATTCTAGGATATAAAGTCAATATTCAGAAATATTCAATTAATAATTAAGGAGTAGAAATAGAAATTAAGGAATCAATCTCATTTACAATTGCACCAAAAGCCATACTATATCTAGGAATAAATCTAACCAAAGAGATAAGGACTTGTACTCAGAAAACTAAAATACTGGTGAAAGAAATTGAAGACAGCATTAAGTAATTGGAAAGACATTCTGGGCAGCCCCGGTGGCTCAGCGGTTTAGCGCTGCCTTCAGTCCAGAGCCTGATCCTGGAGACCCGGGATTGAGTCCCACATCAGGCTCCTTGCATGGAGCCTGCCTCTCCCTCTGCTTGTGTCTCTGCCTCTGTGTCTCTCATTAATAAATAAAGTATTAAAAAAAGACATTCCAACCTTATGGATTGGAAGAAAAAATATTTTTAACATGTCTATACTACCAAAAGCAATCTTCACAGTTAATGCAATCCTTATCCAAATACCAATGATATTTTTCACAGAGCTAGAACAAACAATCCTAAAATTTGTATGGAACCACAAAAACCCAGAATAGCCCAAATAACCTTGAAGAGGAAAAGAAAAGATGGAGGCATCACAGTTGTAGACTTCAAGTTATTTTACAAAGCTGTAGTAATCAAAACAGTATGGTACTAGCACAGAAATATAAAAGTAGATCACTACAACAGAAAAGAAATCCCAGAAATAAACCCACAACTATATGGTCAATTAGTCAATGACAAAGCAGGAAATCATAGCCAATGCAAAAAAGACAGTCTCTTCCACAGATGGTGTTGGGTAAACTGGACAGCAACATGGGAAAGAATGTAAGTGGACCACTTTCTTACATTATATTCCAAACAAATTCAAAATGGATTAAAGACCTAAATATGAGACAAAAAAAGCAATCAAAATCCCAGAGGAAAACGCTGGCAGTAGCCTCTTTGGCATTGGCAACTTCTTTTTAGGTATGTCTCCTGAGGCAAAGGAAATAAAAGCAAAAATAAACTAGTGGGACTTCATAAAAATAAAAATATTTTGCACAGTGAAGGTAACAACAAAACTAAAAGGCAACTATGGAGTGGGAGAATATATTTTCAAATGATATATCTGATAAAGAGTTAGTATCCAAAATCTACAAAGAACTTGTACAACCCAAAAAAAAAAACAAATAAACAAATTTAAAAAATAGGAAGAATTCATGAATAAACATTTTCCAAAGAAGTCATACACATGACAAAAGACAGGTGAAAAGATGCACAACATCACTGATCATCAGGGAAATACAAGTAAGGAAAAAAAGCTACAATGAGATACAACTTCACACTTGTCGTAATGGCTAAAATCAACAATACAAGAAATAGGAAGTGTTGATGAGGATGTAGAGAAAGAGGAATCTTCCTGTACTGATAGTAAGAGGGTAAACCGGTGCAGCCATTCTGGAAAACAGTATGGAGGTTACTCAAAAAGTTAAAAATAGAACTACTCTATGATTTAACAATTGCATTAATGGTTATTTACCCAAAGGATACAAAAATACTTTTTTCAGAGGGATACATACATCCCAATATTTAGAGCAGCAACATCTATAATAGGCAAATTATGGAAACAGCCCAAGTGTGCATAAACTGATGAATGAATAAAGAAGTGGTATTATATAATGGAATATTAGCAATAAAAAGAATGAAATATTGCCATTTGCAATGACATGGATGGAGCTAGAGAGTATTATGCTAAAAGAAGTCAAAAAACAGACTCAACTATAGACTACAAGAGGGACCTTAGGGGGATCCCTGGGTGGCTCAGTGGTTTAGCAGCACCTTCGGCCCAGGGCATGATCCTGGAGTCCCAGGATCGAGTCCCGCATCAGGCTCCCTGCATGGAGCCTGCTTCTCCCTATGCCTGTGTCTCTGCCTCCTCTCTCTCTCTCTCTCTCTCTCTCTCTCTGTGTCTCTCATGAATAAATAAATAAAATCTTAAAAAAAGGAGAGGCCTTGGGTGGGAGTGTTGGTTAAATAGGTGCTGGGAATTAAGTAGGGCACTTGTGATGAGCATTAGGTGTTGTATGGAAAAGCTGAATCACTATATTGTACACTTGACACTAATATTACAGTCTATTTTTACTAACTGGAATTTAACTAAACTCCTAAAAATGTATTTATTTTATTTTTTTTCTTAGTAGTATTCCATGATATAGATGCATGGTCAACATTATAAGCAGTTAGGAAAATGCAAATTAACTACGTTTAATAAGGTGTTTGTTGAAGGGTACCTAGATTTTTTCCAGCTGTTAACTTATTATAAATAAATATGTTATAAACATTAATATATAGGTTTTGTGTAAACACACATTCTCATTTTTTTTGGGGGGGGGAGTTCAATTTCTGATGAGTATAGTAGTTATATGTTTACATTTTAAATAAACTGCCTATTTCTAGAGTGGCTATATAATTTCGGATTTCCACCAGCTAAGTATGAATGATCCAGTTTCTCTGCATATTAGCACCATCTCATGTTGTCCTTTTTTAAAATATTTTATCCATTCATTCATGAGAGACACAGCGAGAGAGAGAGAAGCAAAGACACAGGCAGAGGGAGAAGCAGGCTCCAGGCAGGGAGCCTGATGTGGGACCCGACTCGATCCTAGGACTCCAGGATCAGACTCTGGGCCAAAGGCAGGTGCTAAATCGCTGAGCCACCCAGGGATCCCCCATGTTGTCCTTTTTTTAAAAAATTATGTATTCTGACATGTATATATCATTGTGTAGTTAATTTGCATTTTCCTAACTGCTTATAATGTTGACCATATTTTCACGTACGTATTTGCCATCTGCATATCTTCTCCCATTAAATCCTTCTTTATTTCTATTGCCCAGTCTTTTTAGCTTTTTCTTCCCTATAGGATTCCAAGAGTTATCTAAATATTCTAGGTATGAGACCTTTACCAAATGTGGTTTACAAATATTTCTTCCCAGTATTTTTTTAATGATCTTAACAGGATCTTTCACAGAGAAAAAAATTATAACAGTAATTTTAATAAGGTCCAGCTCATTAACTTCTCCTGTTATGGATTTTATTTTTAATCTAATAACTTTTTGTTACCTTTGTTTTATATCTGGAAATTTATCTTGTATGCATTTTTTAACATTTTATGTGTAAGCTTTACGTTTATGTCTGTGATCCATTTTGAAGTAATATTTTGGATAAGGTATGAAAGCTCAAGGTTGATTGTTTTGTCTATGGATATTCAATTCCTCTAGTACTGTTAGTTGAAAAGACTTATTTATTCATTGAATTGTTTTTGTTACTTTGTTAAAAATCAGATGACCATATTTATGAGGAAGTGTGTTTCTAAGTTCTATATGCTCTTCAATTAACCAATGTGTCTCTCTGCAAAATCACACACTCTTGTTTATCAAGATATAACTCACATATCATAAAATTTATTATTTTAAAGTGTAGAATTCAGTATTGTTTAGTGTCTCAGCAAGATCTTGCTACCAACATTACTATCCAACTCCAGCATATTTTGTTACCCCTAAAATAAACTACATATCTATTACCAGTCATGATTTATTCCCTAAAACATCAAGAACACTGGCAACCACTGATCTGCTTTTTACCTATAGGGTTTGCATATTCTGGTCATTTTAGATAAATGGAATCACAATATGTGGCTTTTTGTTTATTTTGTGTCTACCATATTAAGGGTAGCACAATGTTTTCAAGATTCATTTATAATGTTGTAACATGTATCAATATTTTATACTTCATTCCTCTTTTTATATGTATAATTTTTATTGGAGATAGGTTTGCCAACATATAGTATAACACCCAGTGCTCATCCCAAGAAGTGCCCCCCTCAGTGCCCACCCAGCCACCCCATCCCCAACCCACCTCCATTTCCACTACTCCTTATTCTTTCCCAGAGTTAGGAGTTTCTCATGTTTTGCCACCCTCTCTGATTTATCCCATTCATTTTCTCTCCTTCCCCTGTAATCCCTTGCAGTACTTTTTATATTCCCCATATGGGTGAAACCATATGATGATTGTCCTTCTCCAATTGACTTACTTCACTCAGCATAATACCCTCCAGTATGAGTAACATTCCATTGTATATGTTTACCATATCTTCTTTATCCATTCGTCTGTCGATGGACACCAAGTCTCCTTCCACAATTTGGCTATTGTGGACATTGCTGCTAGAAACATTGGGGTGCAGGTGTCTTGGCTTTTCACTGCATCTGTATCTTTGGGGTAAATCTCCAGTAGTGCAATTGCTGGGTCGTAGGGTAGCTCTATTTTTAACTCTTTGAGAAACCTCCACACAGTTTTCCAGAGTAGCCGCACCAGTTCATATTCCCACTAACAGTGCAAGAGGGTTCCCCTTTCTCCACATCCTCTCCAACATTTGTTGTTTCCTGCCTTGTTAATTTTCCCCATTCTCACTGGTGTTAGATGGTATCTAATTGTGGTTTTGAATTGTATTTGCCTGATGGCCAGTGATGCAGAACATTTTCTCATGTGCTTGTTGGCCATGTCTATGTCTTCTTTGGTGAAATTTCTGTTCATGTCTTTTGCCCATTTCATGATTGGATTGTTTGTTTCTTTGCTGTCGAGCTTAATAATTCTTCATAGATCTTGGATACTAGCCCTTTATCTGATACGTCATTGGCAAATATCTTCTCCCATTCTGTAGGTTGTCTTTTAGTTTTGTTGACTGTTTCTTTTGCTGTGCGGAAGCTTTTTATCTTAAGTCCCAGTAATTCATTTTTGCTTTTGTTTCCCTTGCCTTCATGAATGTATCTTGCAAGAAGTTGCTGTGGCCAAGTTCAAAAAGGGTGTTGCCTGTGTTCTCCTCTAGGATTTTGATGGATTCTTGTCTCACATTTAGATCGTTCATCCATTTTGAGTTTATCTTTGTGTGTGGTGTAAGAGAATGGTCCAGTTTCATTCTTCTGCACATGGCTGTCCAATTTTCCCAGCACCATTTATTGAAGACACTGTCCTTCCAGTGCATAGTCTTTCCTGCTTTGTTGAATATTAGTTGACCATAGCGTTGAGGGCCCATTTCTGGGTTCTCTATTCTTTTTCATTGATCTATGTGTCTGTTTTTGTGCCAGTACCACACTGTCTAGATGATCACAGCTTTGTAGCACAGCTTGAAATCCGGCATTGTGATGCCCCCAGCTCTGGTTTTCTTTTTCAATATTCCCCTGGCTATTGGGGGTCTTTTCAGATTCCACAAATCTTAAAATTATTTGTTCCAACTCTCTGAAGAAAGTATTTTTTTCTGCCAAAGGATATTCCATTATATGGTTAGGCCATACCATGTCTTCTTTTGTATTTCTCAGTTGATATATATTTGAGTTATTTCCACCTTTTGGCTGTTGTGAATAGTGCTTTCTTTTTTTAAGATTTTGTTTATTCATGAGAGACAGAGATAGAAACAGAGACAAAGGCAAAGAGAGAAGTAGGATCTCTGCAGGGATCCTGATGTGGGACTTGATCCCAAGGCCCCAAGATCGCAACATGATCAAAGGCAGATGCTCAACTACTGAGCCACCCACGTGCCCTGTGAATAGTGAGTGCTTCTATGAACATTTTGTACAAGTATTTATTTCAGTGCAAGTTTTAAATTCTTTGGGGCATATACCTAGAAGTGGAATTGGTAAGTCACATGGTAAATTTAGGTTTAACTTTTTTAGGTACTGTCATATTGCTTTCCAGTGTGGCAGTGCCACTTTATATTTTCATCAGCAATTTATAAGGATTCTAGCTTTGCACTAGATTTTTCCCTTGAATAGCATGGAGGTTAAAGACACTGAACCCTCATTCAGTCAAAAATCCACATATAAGTTTGATTCTCCAAAAATGTAACTACTAATAACCTACTATTGACTAGAAGCCTTACTGATAAACAGTTAACACATATTTTGTCTATTTTGAGTATTATATGCTGTTTTATGGTAAAGTAAGCTAGAGTAAAGTAAATATTACAAATATCATAAGGAAGAAAAAAACTGAAGGTAGCAGAAATTATTATGTTAATTCAGGATATACAACAGTTAGGGTTTTTTCTTTCTTTTTTCTCAAGTTTTTATTTTTATTTATTTACTTACTTATTTATTTATTTATTTATTTATAATAATAAATTTATTTTTTTATTGGTGTTCAATTTGCCAACATACAGAATAACACCCAGTGCTCATCCCGTCAAGTGCCCCCTTAAGTGCCCATCACCCATTCACTCCCACTCCCGCCCTCCTCCCCTTCCACCACCCCTAGTTTGTTTCCCAGAATGCGGAGTCTTTATGTTCTGTCTCCTTTTCTGATATTTCCCACACATTTCTTCTCCCTTCCCTTATATTCCCTTTCATATTATTTATATCCCCAAATGAATGAGAACATATGTTTGCCCTTCTCCTATTGACTTATTTCACTCAGCATAATACCCTCCAGTTCCATCCACTTCGAAGCGAATGGTGGGTATTTATCATTTCTAATGGCTGAGTAATATTCCATTGTATACATAAAGCACATCTTCTTTATCCATTCATCTTTCGATGGACACCAAGGCTCCTTCCACAGTTTGGCTAGTGTGGCCATTGCTGCTGTAAACATCGGGGTGCAGGTGTCTCGGCTTTTCACTGCATCTGTATCTTTGGGGTAAATTCCCAACAGTGCAATTGCTGGGTCGTAGGGCAGGTCTATTTTTAACTCTTTGAGGAACCTCCACACAGTTTTCCAGAGTGGCTGCACCAGTTCACATTCCCACAGTGTAAGAGGGTTCCCTTTTCTCCACATCCTCTCCAACATTTGTGGTTTCCTGCCTTGTTAATTTTCCCCATTCTCACTGGTGTGAGGCAGTATCTCATTGTGGTTTTGATTTGTATTTCCCTGATGGCAAGTGATGCAGAGCATTTTCTCATGTGCGTGTTGGCCATGTCTATGTCTTCCTCTGTGAGATTTCTGTTCATGTCTTTTGCCCATTTCATGATTGGATTGTTTGTATCTTTGGTGTTGAGTTTTATAAGTTCTTTATAGATCTTGGAAACTAGCCCTTTATCTGATATGTCATTTGCAAATATCTTCTCCCATTCTGTAGGTTGTCTTTTAGTTTTGTTGACTGTTTCTTTTGCTGTGCAAAAGCTTCTTATCTTGATGAAGTCCCAATAGTTCATTTTTGCTTTTGTTTCTTTTGCCTTCCTGGATGTATCTTGCAAGAAGTTACTGTGGCCGAGTTCAAAAAGGGTGTTGCCTGTGTTCTTCTCTAGGATTTTGATGGATTCTTGTCTCACATTTAGATCTTTCATCTGTTTTGAGTTTATCTTTGTGTATGGTGAAAGAGAGTGGTCTAGTGTCATTCTTCTGCATGTGGATGTCCAATTTTCCCAGCACCATTTATGGAAGAGACTGTCTTTCTTCCAATGGATAGTCTTTCCTCCTTTATCAAATATTAGTTGACCATAAAGTTCAGGGTCCATTTCTGGGTTTTCTATTCTGTTCCACTGATCTATGTGTCTGTTTTTGTGCCAGTACCACACTGTCTTGTTGACCACAGCTTTGTAGTACAACCTGAAATCTGGCATTGTGATGCCCCCAGATATGGTTTTCTTTCTTAAAATTCCCCTGGCTATTCGGGGTCTTTTCTGATTCCACACAAATCTTTTTTTTTTTTTTTCACACAAATCTTAAAATAATTTGTTCTAACGCTCTGAAGAATGTCCATGGTATTTTGATAGGTATTGCATTAAATGCATAAATTGCCCTGGGTAACATTGACATTTTCACAATATTAATTCTGCCAGTCCATGAGCAAGGAATATTTTTCCATCTCTTTGTGTCTTCCTCAATTTCCCTCAGAAGTGTTCCATATTTTTTAGGGGATAGATCCTTTACCTCTTTGGTTAGGTTTATTCCTAGGTATTATGCTTTTGGGTGCAATTGTAAATGGGATTGGCTCCTTAATTTCTCTTTCTTCAGTCTCATTGTTAGTGTATAGAAATGCCACTGATTTCTGGGCATTGATTTTGTATCCTGCCACGCTACCAAATTGCTGTATGAGTTCTAGCAATCTTGGGGTGAGGCTTTTGGGTTTTCTATGTAGAGTATCATGTCATCGGCGAAGAGATAGAGTTTGACTTCTTCTTTGCCAATTTGAATGCCTTTAATGCCTTTTTGTTGTCTGATTGTTGCGGCTATGGCTTCTAGTACTATGTTGAATAGCAGTGGTGAGAGTGGACATCCCTGTCTTGTTCGTAATCTTAGGGGAAAGGCTCCCAGTGCTTCCCCATTGAGAATGATATTTGCTGTGGGCTTTTCGTAGATGGCTTTTAAGGTGTTGAGGAATGTTCCCTCTATCCCTATACTCTGAAGAGTTTTGTTCTGGAATGGATGCTGTATTTTGTCAAATGCTTTCTCTGCATCTAATGAGAGGATAATATGGTTCTTGGTTTTTCTCTTGCTGATATGATGTATCACATTGATTGTTTATAGGTGTTGAACCAGCCTTGTGTCCCAGAAATAAATCCTACTTGGTCATGGTGAATAATTTTCTTAATGTACTATTGGATCCTATTGGCTAGTATCTTGTTGAGAATTCTTGCATCCATGTTCATCAGGGATATTGGTCTGTAATTCGCCATCACCCAGTCACCCCAACCCCCCACCCACCTCCCTTTCCACTACCCTTTGTTCATTTCCCAGAGTTAGATATCTCTCATGTTTTCTCACCCTCACTGATATTTTCACTCATTTTCTCTCCTTTCCCTTTATTTCCTTTCACTAATTTTTATATTCCCCAAATGAATGAGACCATATAATGTTTGTCCTTTTCCTTTGACTTATTTCACTCAGCACAATACCCTCCAGGTCCCTCCATGTCGAAGCAAATAGTGGGTATTTGTCGTTTCTAATGGCTGAGTAATATTTCATTGTATACATATACCACATCTTCTTATCCATTCATCTTTTTATGGACACCAAGGTTCCTTCCACAGTTTGGCTATTGTGGACATTGCTGCTAGAAGCATCGGGCTGCAGGTGTCCCGGCATTTCATTGTATCTGTATCTTTGGGATAAATCCCCAACAGTGCAATTGCTGGGTTATAGGGAAGATCGATTTTTAACTCTTTGATGAACCTCCACACAGTTTTCCAGAGTGGCTGCACCATTGCACATTCCCACCAACAGTACAAGAGGATTCCCCTTTCTCCACATCCTCTCCAACATTTGTTGTTTCCTCTCTTGTTAATATTCCCCATTCTCACTGGTGTGAGGTGGTATCTCATTGTGGTTTTGATTTGTAGTTTCCTGATGCCCAGTGATGCGGAACATTTTCTCATGTGCTTGTTGGCCATGTCTATGTCTTCTTTGGTGAAATTTCTGTTCATGTCTTTTGCCCATTTCATGATTGGATTGTTTGTATCTTTGGTGTTGAGTTTAATAAATTCTTTATAGATCTTGGAAACTAGCTCTTTATCTGATACATCATTTGCAAATATCTTCTCCCATTCTGTAGGTTGTCTTTTAGTTTTGTTGACTGTTTTTTTTTTTTTTTTTGCTGTGCAGAAGCTTCTTATCTTGATGAAATCCCAATAATTCATTTTTGCTTTTGATTCTCTTGCTTTCCTGTATGTATTTTGCAAGAAGTTTCTGTGGCCAAGTTCAAAAAGGGTTTTGCCTGTGTTCTCTTGTAGGATTTTGATGGAATCAAAGAGGTAAAGGATCTATACCCTAAAAACTGCAGAACACTTCTGAAAGAAATTGAGGAAGACACAAAGAGATGGAAAAATCTTCCATGCTCATGGTTTGGAAGAATTAATATTGTGAAAATGTCAATGTTCCCCAGGGCAAATGACACATTTAATGCAATATCTATCAAAATACCATGGACTTTTTTCATCTTAAGATTTGTGTGAAATCAGAAAAGACCCAGAATAGCCAGAGGAATATTAAGAAAAAAAAAACATAGCTTGGGGCATCATAATGCCAGTTTTCAGGTTGTACTACAAAGCTGTGGTCATCAAGACAGTGCCGTACTGGCACAAAAATAGACACATAGATAAATGGATCAGAATAGAGAATCCAGAAGTGGACCCTCAACTTTATGGTCAAGTGATATTCGACAAAGCAGGAAAGACTATCCACTGGAAAAAAGATCGTCTTTTCAATAAATGGTGTTGGGAAAATTGGACATCCACATGCAGAAGAATGAAACTAGACCATTCTCTTACACCATACACAAAGATAAACTCAAAATGGATGAAAGATCTAAATGTGAGTCAAGTTTTCATTTAAATTCCAGTTAACATACAGTTTAATATTAGTTTCAGGTGTAGAATTTAGTGATTCAACACTTAAATACAACATCCACTGCTCATCACAAGGACACTACTTAATCCCCATCATTTAACCCATCCCTGTACCCAACTCTCCTGTGGTAACCAACACTTTGTTCTCTATAGTTAAGAGTCTAGTGAGACAGAACATGACAGACTTCTAACTCTGGGAAACGAACAGAGTAGTGGAAGGGGATGTGGGCAGGGGGATGGGGTGACTGGGTGATGGGCACTGAGGGGGGCACTTGATGGGATGAGCAGTGGATGTTGTACTATATGTGGCAAATCAAACTCCAATAAAATATACAAAAAAGTCTGTTTCTTGGGGATGCCTGGGTGACTAACCGTTAAGTGCCTGCCTTCATGCTCAGGGCGTTATCCTGGAGTCTTGGGATTGAGTTCCTAATCGGGCTCCCTGCATGAAGCCTGCTTCTCCCTCTGCCTATGTCTCTCTCTCTCTCTCTCTGTGCCTTTCATGAATAAGTAAATAATATCTTTAAAGAAAATAAGGGCCTGTTTCTTGGATTTTCTCTCTTTTTCCTCCGATGTTCATTCTACACCACCGCAAATGTTAAGATTTCATTATTTTTGATGGCTGAGTTATATATATAACTTATTTCACTTATTCTTTATCCATTCATTAGTAGACAGACATTTTGGCTTTTCCCATCATTTGACTATTGTTGATAAAGCTGTTGTAAACATAGGGTGCATGTATCTCTTTGAATTAGTATTTTTTTTATCCTTTGGTTAAATACCCAGTAATGCAATTCCTGGATTGTAGGGTAGTTCTAGTTTTAACTTTTTGAGAAACTTCCACAATGTTTTTGAGAATTGCTGGAACAGTTTGCATTCCCTCTAACAGTGTAAGAGAGTTCCCCTGTCTCTGCATCCTTGGCAATACCTGTTGTTTCCTGGGTTGTAAATATTATCCATTTTGACAGGGGTGAGGTAATATCTCATTGTAGTTTCAATTTATATTTCCCTGATGATCAGCAATGTTGAGCATCTTTTCATGTATATGTTGGCCATCTGTTGTCTTCTTTGAAAACATTTCAGTTCATGTCTTCTGCCATTTTTTAACTGGATTATTTATATTTTAGGTCTGTAGTGATCAAATTATATGATAAAATTATATGATACTGACAAATTATATGTCTACTGAAAAGTAGACACATAGATCAAAAGAATAGAATAGAAAACCCAGAAATGAATCCACAACTATGTGGTCAATTAATCTTCAACAGATTAGTAAAGAATAGCCAATGAAAAAAAACAGTTTTTTCAACAAATGCTGTTAGGAAAACTGGACAGTAACATGCAAAAGAATGAAAGTGAACCACCTTTTTATACCAACCAAAAAAACAAAATCAAAGTGGATTAAAGGCTGAAATGTGAGACAGGAAATCATTAAAATCCCAAGAGAACACAGGCAGTAACCTCTTTGACATTTGCTGCAGCACCTTCTTTTTGGATATGTCTCCAAGGCAAGGAAAACAAAAGCAAAAATTAACTATTGAGACTTCACCGAGTTGAAAAGCCTCTGAACAGCAAAGGAAATAATCAACAAAATTAAAAGGCTACTTTTGGAATGGGAGAAGATAGTTCCAAATGACATATCTGATAAAGGGTTAGTATATAAAGAACTTAAATATGTAAAGATCATAACAAACTCAAGATCCAACACCATCTTATTAAACATTAATTGAGACCTATAGTGAAAAAGAGGTTGGAATCTAATGATGCTAAAAATTCTTTATAAAGTAAGCAGTTTTCTGGAAATCCATATAAATTTAATGGGAATAAATTTATAAATATTAATTTTTAGATCTGTATAGCAAATTGCAACAAACTGCAAAAACAACAGAAATTTATCCTCTCATAGTTCTGTAGATCAAATTTCTCAAGTTAATATGTAGGCAAGGTAGTTTCCTTCCAGAGGTTCTGGGGTATAATCCTCTTTTGTCCCTCTCCTAACTTCTGGTTGTTGCCAGCAATCCTTGCTTTCCTTGGCTTTTAGCTCTAAGTACTACAATCTCTGCTTCTATCTTCACATTGCATTCTTTTTTGTGTATTTATGTGTCTTAAATATCATTTCACCTTTAGCATGTAAGCACAGGAGTGCTTTTTAAATTGCAGGCTTTTTAAAAATCTTATCCAGGATTATCTTACACCAATACTTTAACTCAATTACATCTGCAAAAACCCTATTTCCAAGTAAGGTCACATTCACAGGTACTAGGAGGTCAGGACTTGGACCAATCTTTTGGGGTTGATACTATTCACTTTAAAACTAAGATTCTCCGAAGAAATGTTATCCAAGTCCATCTGTGAAAACTTTATTTCTAGGTTATAGTGGGCCCAAGCTGATGGAATGTGAGAAGGAGCAGCACTGTGCAGTAAAGGTTTGCCAGGAATTTGCAAGCTCTAAGCATGCATGTCCTTCAAGCTGTGGGGCCCCTTCTGGGTTTGATTTACTGGTGGACATGGAGGGTGAGGTAATGTTACATCATATTTTTTTCCTGCCTGTTGATTTATTTCTCTGACTTCTCCAAATTTTATAGTTTTATTTCTAACAATTAGGGCTCGGATTTATCTAAAGTTACTTGTGTATGGTGAAAGAAAAAGGTTTGAGATTTATCTGTTGCTGTTTTTCTAAAATAATTTGTTGAAAAGATTATTCTTACTCTATTGAGTTAACTTGGCACATTTGTCAAATGTCTATTTTTCTGACTTATTAAAATCTGTGTATCTACCTTAGGCATGTAACAAACTCAATTACTATAGTATTTTACTTTATCTTTTTCCAAATATGTTTAGCTATTCCATATAAATTAGTACTTTCACATGGATTTTAGAAATAGCTTGAAAATTTGCTCCCTCAAAAGAATTCACTAAGATTTATTTTAGATTATGTTGAAACTATAGATCTATTTCACAGAACTGACATCGTAGTTAAACTGAGTCTTCCAATTCATGAACTTATCTAGGTAATCTTGAATTTAGCCAAGCAATGAATTGTAGGTTTAGATATAGAATCCTTGCACATATTTTGTTAAATATTTATTTAATATTTATTATTTTTACTAAGATTTAAAAAGATACATTAATGTCATTCTACATATTATTTTAAATTATGCCTTTCAAATTTTTAATGTTGGTATATAGATATAAAAATATTTTTTGTATAGGTTTTGATCATGGAATCTTCGCTAAGCCCACTTACTAATTCTAGTAGTTTTTGTAGATTACTTAGAAGGCTCTCTACAGAGATAAACATTGCATCTACTTTAAAAAAAAGCAGTTTTACCTGTTAAATTCTAATCTGCACAGATTGTATTCATTTATCCTGCTTGATTGCAGTGATTAGGGCCTAGAATACACCATTGACTAGAAGTGGTAAGAGAATACATCCTTGCTGTGTTTTTCATCTTAAGCATCTTAAGCACTGAAAAGCATCCAATTAGCACCTATTAAGTATGATTCTGTGTGCAGGTTTTCAAAGATGCTTTTTATCAGGTTGAAAAAGTTCTCTTCTATTACTAGATTTTTGACAAGTTTTATCATAGATGGGTCTGATTAGGCATATGAATTTCCTTCATTTACTGAGATGATTATGTAATTTTTCTCATTTCTTATATTTACATGGTAAATTACATTGATTGATTGTTATGTGTGCAATCAAGCTTACATTTCAGGGATAAATTCTACTTGTTCCTTATGTATTAGACACTTTAACTATTTCTGGATTCAATTTGCTAATATATTTTTCTTTAAATTCCAATTAGTTGACATATAGAGTAATATTAGTTTCTGGTGTATAATATTGTGATTCAACACTTCCACACTGTAACCGGTGCTCATCACAATAAGTGCACTCTTTAATCCCCGTAGCCTATTTAACCCATCTCCCCCCCACCCACTTCCATTTCTAATATTTTGTAATATATTTTTTCTTCTATGTTCATGAGGAAAATTTAATTTTAATTTTATTTGCTTTTATGTTTCTATAATTTTGGAATTTATATAGCAGTAAGTAGGGTTCATAAAATCAGTTGAAGAGTGTAAAATTAAGAGCTAACTTAGTAGTCCTGGGCTGTTTATACCTGAATATTTCCAAGAGATGTCTTCAGGACTAGTCCTTGGCCTGGTCCTGGGAGATGGTCTCTCTAAGCCCTTGGGTTATGCTATCTGATGAGAGTAATTTTTTGTATGGAAGCCTTGGCTCCCATAATACCAGTTTCATCAGATAGTTTATGCTAACAATGTGATTTATGGTGAATTCCTTATTTTGCTCTGGGTTGCTAGAGTTTGAGTACTTATGGTTAGTCATGCAGAAGCTACATGCCTACCTGAGTGACCTTCAAAAAAATCTCTGGATAACAAGGTTCAGTCAAGCTTTTCATGTTGACAACATTTCACACATATTATCACACGTTGTTGCTGGGAGTATTAAGCTGTTGTATGACTCTACTAGGAGAGGACAACTGAAAGTTTGCATCTGTTTTATTTTGGACTTTACACCATGAACATTTTCCTTTTTTCTGATTTCAATGCTTCCTTTCCCTATAATAAGCCATATTGTGAGTATGATAACTTTCCTGAGTCCTGTGAGTCCTAGTAAATAATCATGACTGAGAGTTGTATCAGGAATCCAGTTCTCCAGTTTTCAGTAAAGGAAAGATTCACAAGAATGGCTCTGACTCAATGAAACATGGTGGAAGCATTATTTGGGAAAAGGATGTACAAAATAAGCAAGGGATAGCAAACCTTAGATGCATGAGTGACTACCAGATCACCCATAATATGAGACAGCAGCTCTGTTGTGATTACTTACTAGAGGAAAATGTTACTAAAAGGATTTAGAAATGATAGAACCAGCTCCTTAAAAATTGGATCTAGAAATGATAGAACCAACTCCTTAAAAATTGGATCACTGGAGGGGTACCTGGGTGGCTCAATGGTTGAGCGTCTGCCTTTGGTTTAGGTCATGATCCAAGAATCCTGGGATCAGGACAGCCCAGATGGCTCAGCGGTTTAGCGCCGCCTTCAGCCCAGGGCCTGATCCTGGAGACCCAAGATTGAGTCCCTTGTGAGGCTCTCCGCATGGAGCCTGCTTCTCCCTCTGTCTATGTCTCTGCCTCTCTCTCTGTGTGTCTCTCTTGTGAATAAATAAATAAAATCGTAAAAAAAGAAAGAATCCTGGGATCAAGTCCCACATCGGGCTCCCCACATGGAGTCTGCTTCTTCCCTCTGCCTATGTCTCTGCCTCTCTGTGTGTGTCTCTCATGAATAAAATATGGATTTGAAGGGGGCACATACAGCCCCATGACATTTATAGTAGCATTATCAACAGTTACCAAATGATAGAGCCTACATGTTTATCAACTAATGAATGGATATAGAAGTGGTTAAGGGGGCAGCCTGGGTGGCTCAAGTGGTTTAGCGCTGCCTTCGGCCCAGGGCCTGATGCTGGAGAACTGGGATTGAGTCCCACGTCAGGCTCCTTGCCTGCTTCTCCCTCTGCCTGTGTCTCTGCTTCTCTCTCTCCTCTCTGTGTATTCTCAGAAATAAATAAATAAAATCTTAAAACAAACAAACACAAAAAAAGAAGTGGTATGGGTATACTTGGATGGCTCAGTTGGTAAAGCATTTGACTCTTGATTTTGACTTGGGTTAGAGCCCCAGGTGGAGCTTTGCACTCAGCAGCAGAGTCACCTTGGGATTCTCTATTTCTCTCTGCTCCTCTGCCCACCCACACTTTCCACATTCTCTCTCTAAATAAATAAATAGATTAAAATATTTTTAAAATAAACATATATATGTATATATTCATCAAAATCATTAAAAAGAATGAAATCTTGCCATTTGCAATGATGTGGCTGGAGCTAGAGTGTATTAGGCTAAGCAAACTAAGTCAGTCAGAGAAAGACAAATACTATATGATTACATTCATATGAAGAATTTAAGAAATAAAACAGATGACCATAGTGGAAAGAAAGAAACAGAAAGGGGGACAAACCAAAAGAGACTCCAAACTAATAAAAAACAAACTGAAGGTTGATGGAGAGGAGATAGGAGGAAGATGAGCTAAATGGGTTAAGGGTCTTAACAAGGGCACTTGTGATGAGCACTGGGTGTTATATATAAGTGATGAATCATTAAATTTTACTCCTGAAACCAATATTATAGTTTATGTTAACCACCTAGAACATAAATACCAATTTGAACCAAAAGAAAAAATATATATGGGGGAAAAAAAGTAGAGAGAAAAAACAACCTGATTTCAAATCTCAAGGGATACCCATCCAGCAAATTAATCAGGATTTTGGATGGCACCTATTTTAATCTGAGGATATTGCTAACTCCTACCCATAAACCTACCCAGAAGGAAGTGTTTAAATGGGACCCTGAACAATGGTAAATTATGTTCAAATTGCAAAATATGGTGGCTTAAGCAATGCTTTCAGGCCATTGTGACCTACACTCAGATATGATATAAATGCAGCTTTAATTCACATTTATGCAGACTAAAATTTATGGCAAAACCATTAGGTGTCATCCAGAGGTGATTGTTGGATTTTGAACCAGAAAATTTCCAGACACAGTGGTATATCAAAACCATCTGAGAAAAAAATTACTGGCTTGCTATTAAACATTAATTGGAATTTCCCTTATTACTGAAGAGAATAAAAATCTTGAAACCTGAAATACCCATAATGTCTTAGATAATGGAAACCTCTAACATGTTCTTTATTTCTATGATTTTTTTTGGTGGGGGGGGGAGATTTGTTGTTTTTGTTTTTGTTATTGTTTTAGATTTCAAATATAAGTGATATCACACAATATTTGCCTTTCTCTGACTTATTTTGCTTAACATAAAGTACTTATTAGATAGATAGTTTGTAAATACTTTCCTCCCTTCTGTATGTTGTCTTTTCTTAAAAAAAAAAAACTTTATTTACTTATGAGAGAGAGAGAGAAAGAGAGAGAGAGAGAGAAAGACAGCAAGCCAACACAAGCAGAGAGAGTGGCAGAGGGAGGGAGACAAGCAGGCTCCCCACTAAACAAGGAGCCTGACACAGGGTTTGATCCTCGGACCCCAAGATCATGACTTGAGCCGAAAGCAGACACTTAACTGACTGATCCGCCCAGGCGCCCGTGTATGTTGTCTGTTCACTCACAGTGCCATAAGTCTCTGTTCTTCTTTTTTAATGTCCATTCCTGTATTCAGATAATTTTTATTGTAATATCATTAATTTCTCTTATAATTTTTTCAATATTTAATATTCATCCTGTTCTGTGAGATTTTCATTTCAGTTGTAGTTTTCAACTCTAGAAGTTCTACTTTTTATGTTCAAGTTTCAACATATGTTTAAAATGTGGTTTGTTATTTGATTGTTTGCTAATTCCATCACCCTTATAATTTTTAATAAGTACTTAATTTTATTCAAATTCAGTTTTCTAATTAAGGTGCAAACAAACACCTAAGATACAAAGCATATGTGAATATCTGCATACACATTTTCTTACATGAAAAAAATTACAAGTTAAAATAAAAGAAGACTCACTCCTATCTTTTGGGCAACATTCATAAATAGGTGGCATAAGACATATGTGCCATTTTTAAATCCTATCCTGTTTTCATTTACCTTTATTTTTAAAATATTTTTATATTGTTTTCATCTGTTTTTATTTAAGTTCGAGTTGCCAACATATAGTATAACACCCAGTGCTCATCCCATCAAGTGCCCTCCTCAGTGCCCATGATCCAGTTACCCCATCTTCCTGCCTTCCTCCCCTTCTGCTACCCTTTGTTCGTTTCCCAGAATTAGGAGTCTCATGGTTTGTCTTCCTCTATTTTTTCCCCACTCAGTTTCCCTCATTTCTCTTATAATCCCTTTCACTATTTATCATATTTCCTGTAGGAGTGAGACCATATGATGATTGTCCTCTGATTGACTTACTTCACTCAGCATAATACCTTCCATTTCCATCCACATTGAAGCAAATGGTAAGTATTCGTCCTTTCTGATGGCTGAGTAATATTCCATTGTGTGTGTGTGTATATATATATATATATATATATATATATATATATATATATGCCACATCTTCTTTATCTATCTGTTGAAGGGCATAGTGGCTCCTTCCAAAGTTACTCCTATAATTTCTAACTCTATTTTTTAATGATTTTTCTCCTGGTTATAGATCTCCTGCTTCTTTGCACATGGAGGTTGTGGGGGTTTTGGTTAGTTAGTTGGTTTTAAACATTGTGATTTTACACTGTTGATAATCTGGATTTTTAAAATCATCTTTTAAAGAGGGTTGAAGTGGTTTGGACAAGCAATTAAAATATGTATTGGACCAGTGTGATCTTTTTGTAGCTTCTTTAAAGTTTGCTGTGGCAGATCTAGAGTAGCTTTATTCTAGGGATAGTTAAGTATATGCCCCTTCTGGTTTCTTTACTTAACATCTCAGGTGCTTAACAAAGACTACTTTACCTGGTCATAACTCAAATATCTCACACTCTTCTGAACTCTGGGAATTTGGGGGGATACAGCTCTCTATCATCTCTTTGCACGTCCATATGGAGTCTCACCCTGTGCAAATGCATTTTGTATTCAGCTACAGTATTAGCAATGGCACTGATGGATCTTGACCTTTGCTGTCTGCCACTCCCTTTCTCTGAGCTCCCTGTATTTGAAGAGCCATTTTTTTGTGTGTCTTACTGAAGAGACCAGCCTAAGCTTTACTCCTCAGGAATTACCTCATTCTGCCATCCCACTGATCTTCCTACATGTAATTGCAGGTCCTGGGATTTGAAATAGACAACTAAAATCACTGATATATGTGTAGAGGGAAAGATTAAGTCATTGTATTCTGTGTGTGTGCATGCATGTATCTGTATGTGGGTGGGTGGGCGGGCGGATGTTTATCACAGAATGAAAAGGCTGTAGGGCTTTGACAAGGAGTGGGTTAAGAGCTTGACAGCATCAGAAGGCATCATAAAGACTAAAGGGAAAAACAGGTAGCAATGCCTTACCCTCATGAATTTGTGCTTTGTGCTCTTGGCTGCATTTCTTATTGCAAGGGTATTGAGAATGGATATAGAACTAACATTCAATCATGTGGCCAGGTACAAGGCAAAATGATTAAAATTAGGGCTATCCAAAGGAAATCTGGTATACTGGCACATTCTGGATGGGCACTATTTCTGAGGACAAAGCTACCAGTGTCAGAGTGCTGAGAGGGAGAGTCTAGGGGAGGAGAGGAGGACAAAAGGGGACCCTTTGACCTCAGGAGAGCCTTCTAGGAGCACTGGCTTTTCTTTTGTCTCAGTTCCCTCTAGAAGTGGGGGGTGGGACAGAGAGGTATGGGAATGTGGGCTTGTTTTTTGTTCTACTTCCATAACTGCACCCTTCTTCTTCCTTCTAAATTTGAGGTTTTGACAGACAAACTGTGTAGTATGTCTCATACAGAGCAGCGTGAATTTGGCCTCAAGTAACTGACCCTCTCAGTTTCTCTGGTTAATATCTTCAGATATTTGTGGGTACTGAGTTCCAGCATGGGTTAATTGAGTCCCCTAGAACAGATATGTTACAGACCATGTAAAACTGGAAATGGAAAGGAGATTTAAATTATGCAAACCAAGTAGTAATGGTTCAGAGGATTGAAACAATATCAGAAATAGAACACAACAGTTTTAAGTTTGGAAATGTCGCTTCCACTTCAGAAACGTCCACTACTTCTCTATTAGCTTCATTTCACACTCCAGTCGTAGATAAAATGATTGTGTAGGATACAAAAGATACCCAACATGAATAAACCTACTGTAGAATGCTTTAAATTGTGGTACTTCAGAGAATGTGGTGTCCAGACTGTGTGTCTGGAGAGGTTGTGCATGAGAAGCAGCTGCTGGCAAGCATGGGGTATGGTGTGGGGAAAGAAGACAAGAGGAAGTGTCCTTTGTGCATCAGGGGTCTCCCTGCTGGGCTTTGTACACCAATGGGTCCTCTTTCTGCCTGTGCTCTTTTTTCCTTTCACAGGGACAAATTGTTGGGGGAGGAGATGCTGGCTGTGCTTTCTCCATTCTATCCCTCCCCACCTATTCTTCCTGGACTCGAGAGCCCTAATCATCTGTTTTATATTCTACAACTGTTCCGAATTCAATTGCCTCCACTTAAGTTGCCTTAATTTGCTGATCAGCTATAACAAGGTCTAAAGGGATCTTTGGTTCCTATGTTTAATAAAAGGTTAACAAAAACCTTGAGAGTCTCTGGCTTCAGACAGCAAATCTCTTAAAGCTGGGGCTGGACAATACAAATTAAGAATGTAAAGGAGAGAGGAATCTCAGCGAAGCCTGAATGAATAAATAATTAAAACTTCAGGTAGCTCCACCAAAATTTCTGAAATAGTGACAGCCACGTTTATGATTCCACATTTCCCAGAGCCAACATTGTTGCTGCTAATAGGCAGATAACTTACTTTAGATGTGACATCCCACTATTTGACAAGACACTGAGCAGAATGTTTAGGATTGAGGGTATTCTCTGGAAATCTGGAGTGCGGGTCCCTGCCTGTGAAAGCTTTGTTTCTGAGAACAAACGTGTGGACAGACAGCTGGGAGGGAGCAGTGCAGGAGGGAGGGGCAAGCGGTGAGCCCTCCCGTTGAGAGGAGGGGGCTTCCGGCCTTGCACTCTCTTTGATGCCTGGCAAGTCCTTCATTGTGCTTGTGTCTCCTTTAGGGTCACAGCAGAAGCAGGGGTGGGAATCGTAGGGAAATACAGAGGGCTAATGCTCTGCCTACCCTTCTAACCCGCCATTCTTTCCTTTAGGCTTACAGCCATTCATCAGACATTTTCTATTCTATTGCTATGAAGACAGCCTTCAGTGGCTCCAAATAAATTGTTTTTCTGCCCATCTGCTCCCCATCCAAATGCAACTGTGGGTGTGGACATTTGGGATGGAATATTGGGGGTCTTCGATTCAGGTGTGGCTGAATGGAGAAGTCCTGATCCTCTATGGTTTAAGATGTGGAATTAAAAGGCAGATGGAATTCAACACCAGGTGAGTTAAGAACTTCATAGAGCCAAGGGTGGCTTCAAGAACAACTCAAAAGAAAAAAGAAAAAGAAAAAAAAACATAGCTTTAGGAGACCCTAATATCAGAAATGCAAATTGTGCTCAATGAAAACCTTTCCCTCACTTTACCTCTCCATGCCCAGAAGCATGCCTAGCTCAGGACTGATACAGGGTGCTAATGCTATTCTACATAATTATCCAAGGAGAGGCCACAGTAGGTGTAGGTTGGCTCAGTCCAGTGTCATATCCATGCAGGTATTTCTTTATTGTCCTTTTGATGACTAAAGTGATTAGTTAGCTAGAAAAAAAAACATTTGCTATGTTCATCAGTGTAGTAAAGCTTGAATGTTTGAAATTGGGACTCTTTAGTAAAAGCTGATTTCAGGCCCATGAGTAAAATGCTGTGTTTCTGGGAACAAAGCTCCTGGCTGACAAACCACTTGTGTTTGCTGCAGCAGAGGGGGGAAGGGGGGGGCCTGTGTCTCTCAGTGCTGGGAGGGGTCTTCCTAGAATGTGCTTGCGCACTCCTCTCTCTGCATTGCAGTGCCTGGTAGGCTCTTGCGCCAGCCCTGGGCTCTAGGTTAGGGGTGTTTGTGCAGAAGAGGGGAGGAAGCTGTGCATTTGTCATCAAATCCTTGTCTCTCTCGCTCCCTTCTCCTTGGCTCTTATTGGTGTCATGATTATTAATAAAGCATTTCTCACTTATTGCTCCAGATGTAAACACTTCACCAGAATTGCACAGTTCTTGCATCCGCTGTCGTATTCACTTAACTAGTGGTCTGAGATTTGGAATGGGTTTGCGTCTCTTGAATTGAGATGTCAAGACAGTTCAACACTTTACAGAACTCATCATCTTGGAATTATGATACATAATAAAAGAACAACTGTTATTTCTCAAAATATCATTGAAAGCATGCGGGAGTGAGGATAATTTTGAGCACTGTCTCCTGTTGACTTCCCTCCTCCTTTAATCCTCTTATTCCCAGTAGCTCTGTCAGCCTGAGGGTAGGAATGGGTTGCTGAGCACCTATAGATATATGAATGTTTACACTGGGCCTCTTTAAGAGGAATCTGTGTATGTTTCTATGATGATAGTACCTCCAGGGGAGGGTAGAGTGTGAGCATGCTTAAGAGTATGGATTGTCTGTATCTGGCGAGTGATTTTCCCCAGATTACAAAATGATCATAGGGACAGGGTCTTTCTTGAACTTCCTGCTTTGACTATAATGTGGGGTGTTGAGAAGGTTGTGTGGTACAGTTCTATCGGTTTTGATAAATGCAAAGTGTTATATGTCCACTATTACAATGTCATACAGAATAGTTGTGCTTCCCTAAAAAAAATCACCTATTCAAATGGTCAACCCCTGGTACTGCTGATCTGTTTACTTCATATTTTTGCCTTTTTCCAAAATGTTATATAAATGGAATTATGCAACAGGTTGCCTTTTCAGACTGGATTCTTTTTCTTGGTTAAATACATTTAAGGTTTCTCCGGTTTTTGCAGAGCTTGCTAGCCCATTTTTAAAAAAGATTTTATTTATTTGAGAGAGAGAGAGAGAGAGAAATTGCATAAGCCAGGGGAAGAGGAGGCAGAAGGGGAAGGAGAAGCAGACTCCATGTTGAGCTGGGAGCCCCAACAGGGCTAATCCTAGGACCTGGAATCATGACCTGAGCAGAAGGCAAACAAATGACTGAGCCACCCAGGTGCCCCAGCCCATTTCTTTTTATCACTGAATAATATTCCATTATAAGGATATACCACTGCTTCATTAGTCATTCACCTATTGAAGGACATCTTGATTGCTTACAGTTTTTACTGATTATGAGAAAAGTCTATGTAAAAAATTGTACAAAAAATGTACAGGATTTCTGTGGATGTCAGTTTTCAAGTCAACTGGTCAAATATCTAAATATATTAATTTCATGGGAATGTTATGACTAGCTTTGTGAGACACTGCCAAACTATTTTAGAAAATGGCTGCTACGTTCTGATTTCATGACAATGAGTGAGTGACCGTGTGCTCTGAATCTTCACCCACAAATGGTTTTGAGTTGTTTGGAATTTAGCCATTGTAATAAATGTAATAGTATCTCATTGTTATTTTAATTTGCAATTCCTGAATGACAAATGATATTAAGTGTTTTTTATATTCTTATATCCTATCTTCCAATCTTTTTGATGAGATGTCTGTTTAATCTTTTGCCTATTTTATTTGAGTTACTAGGTTTATTCTTGTTGAATTTTAAATGATTGCTACATGTTCTGGCTTTAAGTATTATATGTGACATGTGTTTTGAAGATATTCTACCAGTACTATAATTGACTTGTAATTCTCTTAGTGTTTTTTGCAAAGTGGTTTTAAATTTTAATAAAGTCCACTTTATCAATTTTTGTATTTCATAAAGCATACTTTTGATATATTTAAAACTATCACCAATCTAACTCACCTAGATTTTCTCTAATGTATTATTTTGTAATTTGTATAGTTTTGCAATAGATCTATGATCCATTTTGAATATATTCTTATGTGGTATAAGACTAGTTTATAGGTTTATCTCTTACCATACGGATGTTCAATTGTTCCAGCACTATTTGTTGAAAACTGTTCTTTGTCCATTGGATTGCCTTTGGGACAGATTTCAGTTAACTGTATCTGCATGGGTCTTTTCCTGTGCTCTCTATTCTGTTATATTCATGTATTTTTGTTTTTACTCTTTGGTTTAGTTTGTTTTGTTTCGTTTAGTGTTTTTTGTGGATATTTTGCCAGAACCACATTGTCTTGATTACTGAGATTTATATTAAGTTTTGAATCTGGTGCTGTGAGTCCTGTTCTTCAGTTTCACATTGGCTATTCTAGATCCTATGTGTTTTCATAGGCATTTTGTAATCACTTGATTGATATCTATGAAATGGCTCCTTGGGATTTTGATTGGGAATTCTTTGAATCTATAGATCAAGTGGGAAGAATTGACATTTTAGCAATATGAACCTTTCAAACAATAAATAGTGGATTCCTCTCCATTTAATTAGATTCCCTTGATTTCTTTCATTAATCTTGCAGATAGAAATCCTGTACATATTTATACTTCCATTTTGGTTTTTTTTTTTTGCATTGCTAATTTTATTTTTATTTTTTTAATAATAAATTTATTTTTTATTGGTGTTCAATTTGCCAACATACAGAATAACACCCAGTGCTCATCCCGTCAAGTGCCCCCCTCAGTGCCCATCACCCATTCACCCCCACCCCACGCCCTCCTCCCCTTCCATCACCCCTAGTTCATTTCCCAGAGTTAGGAGTCTTTATATTCTGTCTCCCTTTCTGATATTTCCCACACATTTCTTCTCCCTTCCCCTATATTCCCTTTCACTATTATTTATATTCCCCAAATGAATGAGAACATACACTGTTTGTCCCTCTCCGATTGACTTACTTCATCAGCATAAGACTATACTTCCATTTTGTGTTATTGTAAAATTATTTTTCAAATTTCAAGTTCAAATAGTTAATTTTTGATTTATAGGAAAGCAATGTATCCTGAAACCTTATTATATTACTTAGTAGTATCAGAAGCTTTCTTGTAAATTCTTTGAGAATTGTTACACAATTATGTCTCTGTGAATAAAAATATTTTCATTCCTTTTCAATCTGTATGCTCTTATTTCTTTTTGTGTTATTATGCTAGCTAGGATAGCCAATACAATGTTGAATAAGAGTGATAATAGAGACATACTTGCCTTGCTCCTGATTTTAAGAGGAAAGCATTTAGCTTTCACCATTATGATGTTATACTTACACTTATATTTTAGATGTAGATTTTTTTCATATATACCTTTTAATAGGTTAAAAAACATTCTTCTATTCCTAGTTTTCTTTTTAGAGTTTTTTTATGAATAGGTGTTGAATTTTGTCAAATATGTTTTATGCTTCTATTAATATGATTGAATTTTTATTTAGCTGTTAATATGATGAATTACATGAATTGATTTATAAATGTTGAACCCGTGTTATGTTGAATTAATCTTCCCTGGTAATGCTATATAATCTTTCTTATATATTGCTAGATAGCATTTTGTAAGGATATTTGCATCTATGCTTGTGAGAAATACGTTTTTAGTTTTCTATTCTCACAATATATTTTCCTGGTTTTCATATTAGTAAAATGCTGGCCTCATAAAATGAGCTGGGAAGTGCTCCCACTGGTTCTATTTTGGGGAAAATATTGTAAAACTTTGGTATTGTTTCTTCTTTAAATATTTGTTAGAATTCATTGCTAAAACTGTCTATTCCTAATTTTTTTGTAATATTTTAATTATTATATCATTTCATTTAATAGATATAAGACTACTCAAGTTTTCTGTTTACCCTAAGTTAAGTTTTCATAGTTCTGTCTTTCAAGTAACTAATCCATTTCATCTAAGCTATCAAACATGGATGCATAGGATTCTTTATTGTATGACTTTATTATCCTTTTAATAGCCATGAAGTAGTGATTTCCTCTCTTTCAACTGTGATATTGTTTTATTTGTATATTCTTTCTTTTTTTTATTAGCTATCCTAGCCAGAGGTTTTCAAACAAACAAGCAAACAAGCAGTCAGTTGTTTTCCACTGTAATTTCTAGCCTTGTTCTTTTTTAGGTAAGATTTTATTTAATTCAAATACTTAACTATTTTTTAATTCAAATACTTATTCTTTTCTATTCTCCCTCTCTTATCATTCTGATATTCCAGTTATGAGTAGATTATTCTTTTTCGTAGGAAATATCAGAAAGGGAGACAGAATATGAAGACTCCGCACTCTGGGAAACGAACTAGGGGTGGTGGAAGGGGAGGAGGGCGGGGGGTGGGGATGAATGGGTGACGGACACTGAGGGGGGCACTTGACGGGATGAGCACTGGGTGTTATTCTGTATGTTGGCAAATTGAACACCTTTATTGGTGTTAAATAATAAATAAATTTATTAGGGATCCCTGGGTGGTGCAGCGGTTTGGCGCCTGCCTTTGGCCCAGGGCGCGATCCTGGAGACCTGGGATCGAGTCCCACGTCGGGCTCCCAGTGCATGGAGCCTGCTTCTCCCTCTGCCTGTGTCTCTGCCTCTCTCTCTCTCTCTGTGACTATCATAAATAAATAAAAATTTTAAAAAATTTATTATTAGAAAAATATTATTCTTTTTCATATTGTCACATAATTTTTAAATTATATATATTTATAAATTATATTTTTAAAACTATACTTCAAAACTTGAAGTTGACAAACAATAGTTTAGTAGTTGACAAACAATGCTGCATTACTTTTATATGTTCAACATAGTGATTTGACAAGTCTTTACATTATACTACTATGTTTACAAGTGTAACTGATATCTGTGACCATACAATGCTGTGCTGTACCTTTTATTCCAGTGGACTTATTCATTCCATAACTAAAAGCCTGGAATTCAATTTCTCATTTTTTTAAATGAAGTATAGTTTACATATAGTATTATGTTAGTTTCAGGTTTACAACATAGTGATTTGACAATTATGTACATTACAAAATGCCTGTCACAGTAAGTGCAGTTAACTTCTGTCACCATACAATTACAGCATTTTTAAATATATTTTTATGCTATACTACTTTTCAACCTTGTGATATAATATTTGTTTTAGAACTAAAAGTTTGTACCCCTTAATCCCCTTCACCCATTTCACCTATCTTCCCATTCCCTTTCCTCTGGCAACTGCCCATGTTTTCTCTATGAGTTTGTTTCTTTGTCCATTTTTTGTTTTTTGTTTTTATTTTTTTAATTCCACATCTAAGTTAAATCACATAGTATTCTTCTTTCTCAGTCTGACTTATTTCACTTAGCATAATTTCTAGGCTCATCCATGTTGTTACAAAAGGGATTATTTAATTTTTATGGCTGAAAAATATTTCTTTGTACATGTATGCCACATCTTCTTTACCCATTCATCTATCAATGGATACTTAGGTTGACCCTATATCTTGGCTATTGTAAATAATACTACATTAAACATAGGGTACACACACCTCTCAAATTGTTTTCATTTTCTTTGAATAACTCTCCAAAAGTGGAGTTACTGAGTAATATGACATTTCTATTTTTAACTTTTTAAGATACCTACATATTATTTTCCATAGTGGCTGCACCAATTTATATTTTAAATAACAATGCACAAGAAATGGTTGTTTTTTTCTCCACATCCTTACCAGTACTTGTCCATTTTTCCACTTTTGTTCCCTCCTTCCTTCTTCCTTCCTTCCTTCCTTCCTTCCTTCCTTCCTTCCTTCCTTCCTTCCTTCCTTCCATTCTTGCTGTCTGTCTGTCTTGTTTTTTTTTTTAACAGCCATTCTGAGTGGTTTGAGGTTATATATCATTGTGGTTTTAATGGTTTGCATTTTCTGGATGATTAATAGTGTTGAACATCTTTTCATGTGTCTGTTCCACATTCGTCTTTTATGGAAAAATATCTAGTCAGGTCCTCTTTCCTTTTTTAAAAATATTTTATGTATTTATTCATGAGAGACACACAGAGAGATAGAGAGAGAGAGAGAGAGAGAGAGAGAGAGGCAGAGAAAGGGATATATCATTTGCAAATACCATTTCCCATTTAGTAGATTGCTTTTATATTTTGTCAATAGATTTCTTCAGAGTGAAAAATCTTTTTATTTTGATGTCATCCCAAGTGTTTATTTTGCTTTTGTTTTCCTAGACTGGAGATACACATCCAGAAAAACATTGCTAAAGCTGATATCCAATAGATTACTTCCTGTATTTTCTTTTAGGAATTTTATGGTTTCAGGTTTGACAGTTAGGTCTTTAACCTTTCCAGTTTACTTTTGTAATGAATCCTGTTTCTGTCTTTGGCTGTGCAGTTGTCCCAAAACCCATTTGCTGAAGATAAATCATTATTAGAGATTTTACTTATTTATTCATGAGAGACACAAAGAGAAAGGCAGAGACATAGGCAGAGGGATAAGCAGGCTGCCTGTGGGGAGCCTGATGCAGGACTCGATCCCATGATCCCAGGATCCCAGGATCATGACCTGAGCCAAAGGCAGACCCTCAACCACTGAGCCACCCAGGTGCCCCTTAGATATTTTATTATTTTTATTATTTTTGATGCAATCATTAATGGGATTATTTTCTTAATTTCTTTCTGCTACTTTTCTATTAATGTATAGTAATGAAAGATCTCTTTCTCTCTCTCTCTCTCTCTCTCTCTCCATATTGATTTTGTATCCTGTAACTCTACTGAATTCATTTTTGTAATTCAAGTAGTGTTTTGGTGAAGTTTTGTTTCTGTGCATATCATTATGTCCTCTGTTACTGTCACATAGTCCTTGAATGTTCTATTCTGTTTTCTTTTCTGTTGTTCATTCTTTTTTTCTCTTTGCATTTAAGTTGTAAATTTTCTGTTAACTTTCATTTGAGTTCATTGATTCTTTCCTCAACCATGTCAAAAGCCTGTCAAAGACATTCTTCATATCTGTTACTGTGTTTGCTATATCTAGTATTTTCTTTTGATTCTTTTCTTAGAATTTTCATGTGCCTACTTACATTGACCATCTCTTCTTGCATATTGTCTATTTATCCATTAGAATGCATTCTATATTAAGTACAGCTATTTTAAATTCCTTGTCTGATAATTTCAACATCTGTGTCATATCTGAGTCTGGTTCAGATAATTACATTATTTATGCATTCTGTGTTTTTTCTTCTTATAGCATGGATTTTGTTTTGAAAACTAGATATGGTATATCAGCTATTAGGAACTGAGGTAAGTGGGACTTTGTGTAAGGATTGGTGTTAATTTGGCCAGAAGTTGTGTTTAGGTTAATGTTTGCTGTAGCTATAGGTACCAGAGTCTTCAAATTCCTTTATGACTTTGTTTTTGTCTCCTGTTTTAGCTTTGGGAATTCCGTGTGTCTTACTACTTAGAACATTTGTATCTTGCAGCTGTTTCAGCAGTAATCCACAATATTATATTGGGACTGCCTTGCTGTGGTCATTTGGTCTGCAAGAGGGCAAATATTCTATGATCTTGAGTAAATATTGAGCTTTCAGTTTGCTTGTGTTTGAGAGTTGTGGCCTTCACAAATATTCCCTCAATCCTGTGACCTAATTTGTACTCCTTTTGTTAGTTATGGCATTTTCTTTTAAATTGTTTAACTTATTTAAATCCAATTAGTTAACATATCATGTACCATTAGTTTCAGATGTACATTTCCATTATTCATCCATTGCGTATAATAGTCACTGCTCAGTACATCTTTTGCCCTCCTTAATGCCCATCACCCATTTACCCATCTCCCCAGCCACCTCCTCTATAGCAAGTCTCAGTTTGTTTCCTATTGTTAAGAGTCTTTTATTATTTTCCCCCTGTCTGAATTCATCTTATTTTATTTTTCCTCCCGTCCCCTATGATCTTCTGTTTTATTTCTTAAATTCCACATGAGTGATATTTTAAATCTATTTCTGTGAATCTGATGTTGACTATGGTTTTCATTTTGTTTTGTTTTTATCTTAGGTGGGACAGAAAGGCTAGAGGGGGATGGAGAGGAGAATAATCCCCTGTTCCTAGCTTGGATAAGGTTTTAGAATCATGCTTTCAAAAAGTCCTTCCCTCTGGAGAATAGCTATCCTATGGAGAGGGCTTTCCGTGTGTTTCACAATGGTTGCATTCCTCCCCTCCACTCCCATCAGGGATGAGTGTGGATCTTTCAGAGATTCTCACTTTGAGAATTTAATGGAGCTCCTAGAGGAAAGGATTTGAATTTACTTTAATCCTTATTTCTGCTTCTAATTTTTTTATAAATTTATTTTTTATTGGTGTTCAATTTGCCAACACATAGAATAACACCCAGTGCTCATCCCATCAAGTGCCCCACTCAGTGCCAATTTTAAGAAACTTTGTCTGGCAGGAGAATAGCAATGAGGTACTAAAGGTCTTTTAACAGACATCAATATACAGGTAAGAAAATAAAATGTATCTGCCCACTTCAGGTCATACCATATACAATAAATCCAAATGTCTTAGGGTTCTAGGTGTGAAAGCTAAAACAAACAAACAAACAAAACCCAAACTTCTAGGTATAATGAGGACTAAGAAAACATCTCTATGACATTGAGCTATGGAAATATTTATTTTACAATATTTTTATGGCAACAATTTCTTTTAAAGATTGACAGCTTAGACATTATTAAAACTAATAACTTTATGGGCCACCTGGGTGGTTCAGTTGGTTAAGCATGTAATTTTGGATCAGGTCATTATCTCAGGGTCCTGGGATCAAGCCCCAGATTGGGCTTCATGCTCAGTGGAGACTACTTCTCCTTCTCCCTCTCTGTTCCCCCTGCTCATGCTCTCTCTCAAATAAATAATTTTTTTGAAGTTAAGAACTTTGTATCCCTAAAGGACTTATCACCAGAACTTATTTTTAAAAATGCCTTCTAATCGATAAGAAAAAGTCAGGTAACCACATTTAAAATGAGCAAAAGGTATGATCAGAGAGTTCAAAATGATGATACTGAAAAGGCCAATGAACATATGAGATATGCAACATTATTAGTCATCAGAGAAATGTAAATAAAGATATATCTATATCTATATATCTATATATATATATCCACTTAAATAACTATGATTAAAAGGATTGCCAATGCTAACTGTGGAGGAAATTAAACTCTTGTGTTCTACTAGTCAGTCTGAAAAGTGTTACAACCACTTTGAGAAAATGTTTGGCAGTATCTGGTACAACTAAGTATACATATGCCCTGTGACCTGACTATATACTCAAGAGAAATGATTGTTCATCAAAAAAGCATTTACAATAATGTGTAGCAACTTCATTTATAATATCTAAAGATTAGAAATAATCCTGCTATTCATCAGTAAAGACAGGGAGCAATTAATTGTGGGATAGTCACACAATGGATTACTACAGAGCAATGAAAAAACTACAGATACACATAATACTGTAGATGAATCTGATGGAAAAATGTTGAATGAAAAGGACTACATACCTCATGACTTATGGGAGGATCAAAACCATTCAAAACAAATCTAGGCAATAGAAGTCAGAATAATGCTCAACTTCAGAAGACCACCAGCCAGACACCAAGGGACTTCCCTGAGAATTGGGAGTTGCTCTTTATCTTTATCTAGATAGCTAACTGCATGGTTGCACATTTAGGTTAAACTTTGTTAAGCTGTTTAGTTAATATTTTGTATTTAATGGATATAATATATACTTTTTTAAAGATTTTATTTATTTATTCATGAGAGACACAGAGAGAGAGAGGCAGAGACAGAGGCAGAGGGAGAAGCAGGCTACATGCAGGGAGCCTGACGTGGGACTCGATCCTGGATCATGCCCTGGGCTGAAGGCAGCTCTAAACCACTGGGCTACCAGGGCTGCCCCTATACTTTAGTTTTTGAAAAAATAATTGATCTTTGAGAGTGGGGTTCTGAGGGTTTCAAGCCCATCTCTGCAAAATCAAAGCTGGTGAAGAACATCCTGTGTTACTATTTAAGGAGAAAGCAACAGTAGTTCCTCTGGTCTAGGAGGCTTGTTGGAAGGTTGTTTTTAATCTTTTTGCACTGAAGGTTCTTATCTTCTCCCATCTCATACACACTAATTGAGAGTGCAAGACCACCTTGCTTGCCAATTCCTGCCTTCCCTCCCTGTCTCTGCTTTTATGGGTGTTAATGCAGCTTGTTCGAGGTGTCACAAAAGAGATGATCATAAGCGTGAGTTCCCACAAACAGCCTTCTCCTGCTAGAAAAAAAAAAAAAGAGTGAACTGTGGGATAGTATAATTTGGTATAGACAATGAGGGCTCTAATTTTTTGATAGAATAAACATGTTGAAGCTCTGGTAATGACAAATACCCACCATTTGCTTCGACCTGGATGGACCTGGAGGGTATTATGCTGAGTGAAATAAGTCAATCAGAGAAGGACAAACATTATATGGTCTCATTCATTTGGGGAATATAAAAACTAGTGAAAGGGAGTAACGGGGAAAGGAGAAAAATGAGTGGGAAATATCAGAAAGGGAGACAGAACATGAGAGACTCCTAACTCTGGGAAATGAACAAGAGGTGGTAGGAAAGGAAGTGGGCAGGAGATGTGGGTGACTGGGTGACGGGCACTGAGAGGGGCACTTGACGGGATGAGCACTGGGTGTTATTCTATATGTTGGCAAATTTAATACCAATAAAAATAAAAAAAGAAAAAGAAAAAAAGAAAAAAGAAGAAGCTCTGGTATTTTTATTTTATTTATTTATTTTTTAATAAATTAATTTTTTATTGGTGTTCAATTTACCAACATGCAGAATAACACCCAGAGCTCATCCCGTCAAGTTCCCCCCTCGTGATTTAGAATGAATGATAATTACTGCAATTTAATAAATGGGACCTTAAAATTTGTTGGGTGAAGAAATTGATTAAAGAGAAAAACAGAGAGGAAGGAAAACTAAGAGCAGAAATCTAGGCTGTGCTCACTGTCAGTCCCATTTCTCATTTTCATCCTTTGGTACCGTTTCCTGAATGTGGCACTTAGGATATGGCTTATGAACTCACTGAATATATACCAGAATGTTTGCATTGAGCTTATTTTAGGGATAAGAATTATACCATGCTGTGGGAGATGACCGCTCTGCATTGGAGATATCCTTCTGAAGTGTGAAGATTCTTTATGTGCTGGAGGGCTTTCTTAGTACTGTATTCTTAACTGAGAACAGAGGGCTAGAGGAATATGTGAAGACAAGGGTCAAAGTGTTATTCTGTATGTTGGCAAATTGAACACCAATAAAAAATAAATTTATTATTAAAAAAATAATAAAATAAAATAAAATAAAATAAAATAAAAAAGAAATAGGAAAATTATAGCACAGAATGGATAGAGGGATACTGGCACTGCCTTCTCTTACATGGTCCTTGCTCCTGATAAACTGTCACTGTAAGTATATACCAAGCAAATTGACTCTTATGAGAGGATATACCCAATATGCCTACCCACTGCCTGTCTCATGAACGAGCCATGGGAACAACTCACATAAGTAGCAATCCAGTGAATGAGTAAACCCAGGTAATAAGTTATAATGGCACAAAGAGAATGAGTAATAAACTTAAGGTGCTATAACTGAAGAAGAATAATTTTGAACTCCAAGTGAGTTGGCTGCCCACATTGGCCACATTCTCCATAGAATATGGCTAGGCCCCAGATGGTTTCAATGTATGCAGGGCACTTGGAGAGAATAAATGCAATATCTCTAATATTCAAGGATGTTTTAATTGGATTAATCAGATTATGAACAAAGGTTGGCATCAGAACTTTCAGGGCACCAGCTTTGTGTTTTAGATGAGTGCTGGAGAAAGTTGGTTAGGGGTTTTGAGAATGCAAGGAAAGAGACAGAGAAAGATACAGAAAAGAGACAGAGAGAGAGGTTTGGCATGGTCATATGAGGTCTCTGTGCTGCATCTGTGTCTGCCTTTGACTCATAGAAGGCAAGGACAGAGAGGAAGAGTGCCTGTTCATTTGTCTCCTTTCTCTGCCTGACCCCTCCTCTTTTTGAGCTCATGTTTATTAGTAGGACATTTTTAAAATTAGTCTTTGTAGGTGGAGTCCTATGTATGACTTCTAATTAATTCTTCAGCTGTCCCTCACATTTCCGTTTACACATGAAACATAACTGCAGGTGTTGAAGTTTGTTGGGGGATATAGCTTAGATATAGGATAAAATAATTTACCTTGACAATCTATGAAAAATTATGTGGGAGAGTGTGACAGCTGCACGTTCATAAAGGTTGACTTCAGGCATGTGGGTATAAAATTTCAGGAGGACTGAATGGAGAAAGTCCTTCAGGAGAGCTAAACCCCACCTTCAAAATCTGTACTCTGCTCACTAGTGGCCCTGTTCCTTATCTCAGCGTGCTGCTGCCCAGATATTTTTCTCTAAGGAGAGGCAGAAATGAGAGGCCAAGGGGATAGTGTGTATGACTCATCCTAACCCAAGGCAGTATGCTTGAAATTGGATCCACAGTTTTCTTAAATTGCTCTAGAGAAAAGCTGTTTGTCACAGCCATTCCTGTCAGGTAAATATGTGTGTGTGTGTGTGTGTGTGTGTGTGTGTGTGTGTGTGTGTGTGAGAGAGAGAGAGAGAGAGAGAGAGAGAGATCTGGAGGCCATCCTGCAGCCTAAGTACTTGTTTGCTGTCCTGAAAGATTTATAGGTCATTCAGACATAAGGAAGTCCAGATATCACACTGGGAGTCAAGATCTTTTAAAATTATCATTATTGGAATTTGTAGAACTTATTTTTTATTTGAGTATAGTTGACATACAATGTTACATTAGTTTCAAGTGCACAACACAGTGATCCCACTTTTCCCTACCTTATGCTATGCTCACTACAAATCTAGCTACCATCTGTCACCATACAATGCTTTTACAATATCATTCATCATAATCCATATGCTGTCTTCTATTCCTATGATTTATTCATTTCATAAATGAAAGCTCGTATTTTCAACTACCTTTCACCTATTTTGCCCTTCTTCCCATCCCCCTTCTCTCTGGCAAACATCAATTTTTCTCTGTATTTACAGATCTGATTCTGCTATTTGTTTATTCATTTGATTTTTTATCCCATATTATTGAAATCATATGGTATATGTCTTTCTCAGCCTGATTTATTTCACTTAGCATTATACCCTCTAGGTCCATCCATGTTGTTTTGAATGGCAAGACCTCATTCTTTTTTTATGACTAATATTAAATTGTGTGTATATACCACATCTTCCTTATCCATTTGTTTTTTGTTTTGTTTTTTAAGATTTTATTTATTTATTCATGAGAGACAGAGAGAGGGGGAGAGAGAGAGAGAAAGAGAGAGAGAGAGGCAGAGACACAGGCAGAGGGAGAAGCAGGCTCCAAGCAGGGAGCCTTATGTGGGACTCGATCCCGGGTCTCCAGGATCACAACCTGGGCCAAAGGCAGCACTAAACCACTGAGCCACCTGGGCTGCCCTCCATTTGTTTATTGATAGACACTTGGGTTGCTTCCATAAGTTGGCTATTGTAAGTAATTCTGCAATAAACATAGGGATGCATATATATATGTGTGTGTGTGTGTGTGTGTGTGTATACATATATATATATATAAACTAGTGTTCTTATTTCCTTGGAGTAAATGCCCAAGAGTTGGATTATTGGCTCCTATGATATTTCTTTTTTTTTAAATCTTTATTTATTTTTTTAATTTTTATTTATTTATGATAGTCACAGAGAGAGAGAGAGAGAGGCAGAGACACAGGCAGAGGGAGAAGCAGGCTCCATGCACCAGGAGCCCGACATGGGATTCGATCCTGGGTCTCCAGGATCGCGCCCTGGGCCAAAGGCAGGCGCTAAACCGCTGCACCACCCAGGGATCCCTCCTATGATATTTCTATTTTTAATTTTTTGAAAGACCTTCAATTTATATTTCCACCAACAGTGCACAAAGATTCATTTTTCTCCACATCCTTGGAAATACTTGTCCTTTCTTGTTGCGGTTGTTGTTATTTGATACTAGCCATTCTGAGAGATGTAAGGTGATATTTCATTATGGTTTTGATTTACATTTTCCTGTTGATTAGTGGTGTTGAGATAACTTCTCATGATTTTCTTAGCCATTTGTATGGGTTTTTTGTAAAAATATATTTAGGTCATATGCCCATTTTTAAGGTTTTTGTTTATTTATTTATTTGAGAGAGAGGGAGGGAACATGAGTGGGGGGGAGGGTAGAGGGAGAGGGAGAGAGGATTTCAAGCAAATTCACTGCTGAGCACGAATCCCATGACCCTGAGATCATTACCTGAGCTGAAACCAAAGTCAAAGGCTGAACTAACTTAGCCACTCAGGTGCCCCATCTAACCATTTTTAAATCAGATTATTTCTTTTGTTGGTGTTGAGTCACATAATTTCCATATATATTTTGGATATCCTTGTGTTTTGGATATGAACTCCTTATTAGATCTTTAAGCCATTTTGACTTTATTTTTGTGTATAACATAAGAAAGTAGTCTGGTTTCATTGTTTTGCATGGATGTAGGAGTTTCCCTAGCACCATTTATTGAACAGACTGTTTTCCCATTGTATATTCTTGCAAATTCTTGTCAAATTAATTAACCATATAATAATGAGTTCATCTCTGGGCTGTCTTTTCTGTTCCATTGATCCATGCATCTATTTTTGTGTGAGTACCAGACCTTTTTTTTATAAATTTATTTTTATTGGTGTTCAATTTGCCAACATATAGAATAACACCCAGTGCTCATCCCGTCAAGTGCCCCCCTCAGTGCCCATCACCCAGTCACCCCCACCCCCTGCCCACCTCCCCTTCCACCACCCCTAGTTCGTTTCCCAGATTTAGGAGTCTTTCATGTTCTGTCTCCCTTTCTGATATTTCCCACTCATTTTTTCTCCTTTCCCTTTTATTCCCTGTCACTATTTTTTATATTCCCCAAATGAATGAGACCATATAATGTTTGTCCTTCTCCGATTGGCTTATTTCACTCAGCACAATACCTTCCAGTTCCATCTACATTGAAGCAAATGGTGGGTATTTGTCGTTTCTAATGGTTGAGTAATATTCCATTGTATACATAGACCACATCTTCTTTATCCATTCATCTTTTGATGGACACCGAGGCTCCTTCCACAGTTTGGCTATTGTGGACATTGCTGCTATAAACATCGGGGTGCAGGTGTCCCGGCGTTTCATTGCATCTGTATCTTTGGGGTAAATCCCCAGCAGTGCAATTGCTGGGATGTGGAGAGAGGGGAACCCTCCTGCACTGTTGGTGGGAATGTGAACTGGTGCAGCCACTCTGGAAAATTGTGTGGAGGTTCCTCAAAGAGTTAAAAATAGATATGCCCTAAAAGTACCAGACCTTTTTGATTACTATAGCTTTGTAGTATATCTTGAAATCTGGATTTATGATACCTCCAGCTTTGTGCTTCTTTCTCAAGATTGCTTTCACTTTTTGAGGTCTTTTGTGATTGCATAAAAACTTTATCACTATGATTTTTTAAGATTTTATTTATTTATTCATGAGAGACACACAAAGAGAGGCAGAGACATAGGCAAAGAAAGAAATAAGCTCTCTGTGTGGAGTTCAATGTGGGACTTGATCCTGGAACTCTGGGATCATGCCCTGAGCTGAAGGCAGCTGCTGAACCACTGAGCCACTCAGGCATCCCTATTACTATGCTTTAGTTCTGTGAAAAAGTTGTCGATATTTTGATAGGAATTGCATTGAATCTGGAGATTTCTTTGGCTAGTATGGACATTTTAAAAAATATTAATTCTTCTAGTCTATGAGCATGAAATACTTTTCCATTTGGGTAATCCTCAATTCTCTCATCAGTGTTTTATAGTTTTCAGAGTACAGGTCTTTCACCTTCTTGGTTAAGTTTATTCCTAGGTATTTTATTATTTTTTATTAATTGCACATGGAATTGTTTCTTGTTTTAATTTCTCTTTCTGCTCTTTCATTATTAGTGTAGAAAAATGCCAACAATTTCTGGGTACTGATTTTGTATTCAGAATTGTTATTGAACATAAAGACTCCTAACTCTGGGAAATGAACTAGGGGTGGTGCAAGGGAAGGAGGACGGGGGGGGGGTGGGGGTGAATGGGTGACGGGCACTGAGGGGGGCACTTGATGGGATGAGCACTGGGTGTTATTCTGTATGTTGGCAAATTTATCACCAATAAAAAATACATTTATTATTAAAAAAAGAATTGTTATTGAATTTATTTTACTTCTAATAGTTTTTCAGAGGAGTCTTTAGGGCTATGTATAGTATTATACCATCTGCATATAGTGACAGATTAACTTCTTCCTTATCAATACGGATACCTCTTATTTCTTTTCTTGTCTAATTGCATTGGCTAGGACTTCCAGTACTATGTTAAATAAAAATGGTGGGAGTAGGCATCCTTGTCTTTTTCCTGATATTAGAAGAAAAGCTATCAGTTTGTCCCTCTTGAGTATTATGCCAGCTGTGGATTTTTCATATGTGACCTTTATTATGTTGAGGTATGTTATCTCAAAAACTACTTTGTTTAGACTTCTTATCATGAATGAATGCTGAATTTTGTCAAATGCTTTTTCTTCCTCTATTGAAATGACCATATAATTTTTATTCTCTTTTTTGTTGATGAGGTATGTCACAGTGACTGATTTGTGAATGTTTAACCATCCTTGGATCCCTGGAAGAAATCCCACATTATTGTGTTGAATGACCTTTTTAATGTATTGTTGAATGTGGTTTGCTAATATTTTATTGAGGATTTTTGTTTCTTTGTTACTCAGAGATACTGGCTTATAGTTGTTTTATTTGTTTTTTGTGGTTTTGTTTTTGTTTTGTTTTGTTTTCTTGTGGTGTCTTTGTCTAGTTTTGGTATCAGGGTAATGCTGGCCTCATAGAATGAATTTGGAAGCTTCCCTTGCTCTTCTATTTTTTGGAATATTTTGAGGATACTAGATATTAGCTTTTGTTTAAATGTTTGATAGAGTTTGCCTGAGAATCCATGTACCCATGGACTATTTTTTGATAGCTTTTCATTGCCAATTCAATTTTATTACTAGTAATTGATCTATTCAAATTTTCTATTTCTTTCTGATTCAGTTTTGCAAGATTGTATGTTTATAGGAATTTATCCATTTCATCCAGATTATCCAATTTGTTCTATAATTTCTGTAGTCTTATAATCATTTTTGTTTTTCTGTGGTGTCAATTGTTACTTGTCTTTCACTTCTGATTTCACTTATTTGAGTCCTTCCTCTATTTTTTCTTCATGAGTCTGGCTATGGATTATCAATTTTGTTTATTTTTTCAAAGAACCAGCTCTTTGGGCAGCCTGGGTGGCTCAACGGTTTAGTGCCGCCTTCAGTCCAGGGCCTCATCCCGGAGACCCAGGATTGAATCCCACGTCAGGCTCCCTGCATGAAGCCTGTTTCTTCCTCTGCCTGTGTCTCTGCCTCTCTCTCTCTCTCTCTCTTTTTTCTCTCTCTGTCTCTCATGAATAAATAAAGAAAATCTTTTAAAAAAAGAACCAGCTTTTTGTTTCATTATTTTTTCATCTCTTTGTCATATATGTCTGCTCTGATCTTTACGATTTCCTTCCTTCTACTTACTTTGGCTCTGTTTGTTCATCTTTTTTTAGTTCCTTTAGGTGTACAAACTGTGAGTAAATTCTTGATATGACCTATTGTTCCTACTGTCAATTTTAAGAATCACTATCTGCACATGGGGCAGGAATAAAGTGCTTACAACAGGCTGTGTATGTCAGACAATTGCAAAGAGACTCTGAGTTGGTGTATTTTGATTTAAAAATATTTTCGGGAAAAAATACATGGAATTATAATTCTGAAAAGCTGCCTGCTCACTCTTTTTGATGCACTATAGCATCTTCTTTCTGCCTTGCCTCTTTTATAGTTGAGCGGGGTGGAAAGAGGTGCCACTTCATTTTGGAGGGTTTTTCAGGAGCATTTCCTCTTGCTGTACCTTGCCTGCTCTGATTGATTGAAGGCAAGATGAGGAAAGGTGACTGTTTGCTTTAAATTTATAGAAAAGTTGCCAAAATAGTATAGAACATTCCCAAATACTGCATATCCAGTTTTCCCTATTATTAACATCTTAAATTTTGGAAGCAGTTGTGGTGATCCAGTACAGGGTGTGGGAGCCTCAACAAGGTGAAAAAAGTACCCAAGGACAGTGTCCAGCACCAGGTGTGGAATGTGTGAAAATCCATTCTCAAAGAGTGAAATCCTGGTTTCCAATATCCTTTAAAATGCATGCACTTAATGTGTCTATAGTAGGTAACCATTCTCCCTAGTGGGTACATTTTTTTTTCTCCCATAGTGGCCTTTTCATCTGGTTCAGAACTCATATCCTACCAGGACCTAATACACACATTCCTTTCTCAGGCCCCTGTAGTTCAGATATATTATGCAGGGCTACCCCTCACATAGGACAAATCATACAGGATTTCTCACCACCTTTTTTTTCCCCTTAAGGCTGAAAGAAAACAAGCAAACTAAAACCTATGTGATTTGCTGATTTGCACAGAGAAAGACTGGGATGTCTGAAACTTGAGCTGTATGACAAAATGAAGTGCTAAGGTCCCTTTTTCTGAGATTTTTGTTCCTGAAAACAAAGCTGAAAAAATGAAGTATAAAGCACTTATATTAGTTGTCTTTCATTTTATGCAATATCAAAGACACCCCCCCAAATGTCATTGAACTTAAAATAAAAAACATTTTATCTTGCTCATATACATATCAACAGTGATCAACTACAGCTTTCCTTTATGTATCTTCTAAGATCCAGTTCAAATACATGTCACATTTATCTAGTAAAAATAAAGGTATTCATCCTTGGATGAGTGAAATATCTGGTTGGATGTAGCATTCACCTCAACTTACAAACCAAAGACAGAGCAGTAGCCAATTTCTATTGGGCATAGTGTGTATCTCTTTTGCATGGAGGTGGGGAAGGAAGAATTAAGTACAACAATGGAAACTAACACAATCCAACCCTTATTACAATATTACTTCCTTCCCTCAAGTGTGCAGAATTCACCCACTCCTTTAATATCCAAAGTGCCATCCAATCATGCTATCATAGTCAAAGTTCTGGATCACATGGCAACATTCTAGACTTTATTGATTCTTTGTTATCCAGAGATATTAAAAAATAAGCTATCTACCCAGCATACAATCAGTATAAAATGTCAGGGCCAGATCATCTCAGTAAATGCTCTCCTTCCAAAAGGGGAAGATTGGAACACACTCAGCTTTCATTGTAGGGATTCTGAAATCTTTCTATCCCCACTAGCTAATTGGTAGACAGTCTTTTTTTATTAAGTCCCAGTGTCTGCTCTCCTGAATCAGGTTTCCATTGTCTGTGACTCTTGGTTCTACCTTCTGAGAAGTTCACAAATCTTCATCAACCCCCTTGCCAGGGGCATTAGGGCATAGGGCATTAAAAAATATTTCCTCTTTGGAGAAGGGAGATTATTGGGGGCCCAAAGATCATTTTAAGTCTCAGATAGCCAGAGTATTTTAATACAGGCTGCTGGCTTTTTGACAGTAAGTTCTTTGTAAACACGTTTACCTTTTATTCTGTATAATTCCAATGTGCCAGTAACTACCACGCACAGTTTTTCCAAGACACACTCCACTGTGGCTTAAAGTAATCTGAAGTAAATTGATGTAATTTAAGGTGATCAGTGCTTCCAAAAGAGTCACACTTTTAGTCTTTTTTTGTTACCTGAGAGAGTTTTTGCAACTAAAAATGTTGACTAAATTCTCTTTCGTCATTTCAGAGGTTGTAACAAAGGGTGTGAGGCCATACCCTTGATTTGGTCTTTGCTTTAACTCTTAGTTTTGATCTTTCTTTTTCAGTTTTACCTTTCATTGTTTAGAGACGATAAACAATTCCATCTTTCAATCTTGCTGGCAAATTCACAGCTTATTTTCTGAAATTTTCTCTTTCATATTATATCTTCTACAGTAACTAACAATAGCCAAGGTATGCTACTTAGCTTTACAATCCCAATTTTCTTTGCCTAAACATATACGTTTATAACACCCTATAAATATACGTTTATCACACACAAAAGTTTTAGAAAATGTTTTATCAATAAAAACATGACTTACTGAATTTTCTTTTTTTTAATTTCTTTTTGTTGGAGTTCAGTTTGCCAGCATATACCATAACACCCAGTGCTCATCCCATCAGGTGCCCCCCTCAGTGACTGTCACCTAGTCACCCCAACCCCCTACCCACCTCACTTCCCACCACCCCTTGTTCATTTCCCAGAATTAGGAGTCTCTCATGTTCTGTCACACTCTGATATTTCCCACTCATTTTCTCTCCTTTCCCCTTTATTCCCTTTCACTATTTTTTAAATTCCCCAAATGAATGAGACCATATGTTTGTCCTTCTCTGATTGACTTATTTCACTCACCATAGACCCTCCAGTTCCATCTACGTCAAAGCAAATGGTGGGTATTTGTTGTTTCTAATAGCTGAGTAATATTCCATTGTATACATAGACCACATCTTCTTTATCCACTCATCTTTCAATGGACATCGAGGCTCCTCCCACAGTTTGCCCATTGTGGACATTGCTGCTATAAACATCAGGGTGCAGGTGTCCCGGCGTTTCACTGCATCTGTATCTTTAGGGTAAATCCCCAGCAGTGCAATTGCTGGGTCATAGGGCAGATCTATTTTTAACTCTTTGAGGAACCTCCACACAGTTTTCCAGAGTGGCTGTACCAATTCACATTCCCACCAACAGTGCAAGAGGTTTCCTCTTTTCTCCACATCCTCTCCAACATTTGTGGTTTCCTGCCTTGTTAATTTTCCCCATTCTCACTGGTGTGAGGTGGTATCTCATGGTGGTTTTGATTTGTATTTCCCTGATGGCCAGTGATGAGCATTTTCTCATGTCCTTGTTGGCCATGTCTATGTCTTCCTCTGTGAGATTTCTATTCATGTCTTCTGCCCATTTTATGATTGGATTGTTTGTTTCTTTGCTGTTGAGTTTAATAAGTTCTTTATAGATCTTGGATACTAGCCTTTTATCAGATAGGTCATTTGCAAATATCTTCTCCCATTCTGTAGGTTGTCTTTTAGTTTTGTTGACTTTTTCTTTTGCTGTGCAGAATCTTATATCATACTTAAAGGATTTATCCAACAAGAGGACCTAACAATCATGAGTATTTATGCCCCAAATGTGGGAGCTGCCAAGTATATCAATCAATTAATAACCAAAGTTAAGGCTAACTGCATTTTCTAGGCATTAGTAGCAACTGTGTAATTGCCTATTTTTTAACCTGGTAGGAATCTTTCAGTTGTTTGTTCTGGAGGGCCCCATAACTAATGCCTATTCCTTTGTTCACTAGTTTTCACTAAGTTATTACTATAGTAAGAAATGACTTCAAGGTTTCTGGTATTCATAATTACAAACATTATTTTCTTCTTCACATAAATAGTGGCTTTGTGTCTAATGTGGGTAATGTGCAATTCTTCACATGTTCTTTATTCTAGGAATCTGGTTGAAGGATATGCCATTTGGTGACAGGAGGAGCAAAACCAACCACAGAAGCGTGTAAGGATTCTTAGATTTATGCATGGGTGTGGCATTCATAATTTCTGCTTAATTCTAAAGGTAAGTCACATGTCTGCACATTGGATGGGGCATTAAAATATTCTAGTAAGAAAGTGATAATCAAGAATTGGTACTGATAATACAACCTTCTGTCGTATGAGAGGAAGATGATAAAAAAGACCCTAAACTTAAGATATCTTCACAGAGCCTACATGACATTATTTGTATAATAAATAGATTGTTTTGTACCTTTGTTCCTTACTTTTTTTTCTAGAGGAAAAGGCTAGAAATGAGACTTAAGGACACATGGAAAGAAGCAAGGAACATCTCATTTTCTTTTCTTCCTTTCTGGAAACAATGTATCCTATAGACCTTTTTCTATCTTGTTGCTATGGAGATAGAACAAAATATAGCTCAACATTTACTCACTGTTACCACCTGTTTCCCTGTCGACATCATTGGGATTTGAAAGGATTAAGCCAATCCATGATCAAGGTGCCTTTAGTATACACAAAAACATTCTGATATTTGGCAAGTTTAAAAATTTCATGAAAAAAAGGGTAAGCTAATGGCTGAGAAAAAATAAGAACCATTAGCAAATTATCATGAACACAAAGGGCTATGCCTTATGAAGAACTGGCCCTACGGTATAAACTGTGTCCTGTTAGTCTTTCTCTTCATCCCATGTGCTCATTCCTAGAAGCACTTTCTGGCTTTGGGATGGGGAAGCTGCTGAGAACATGTTATGTGATTCACACGTTTACCAGCCAAAACATGTAGAACTGTAACCAGAGTTTTTAAAAAGTGGTTCATTCAGAGCAGTGTTCAGATCTATTTGTCCATATTTAACTACTAAAAACCAAGTTTGGAAACAGACACATGGGAGGACATTTATGGGTAAGGACAACAGGAGAGCTCATGGTCCTAATTAGAGTCCATACAGCATTTTGTCTGCCACATGAACACTATTTTTGCCCATAGTCAGTCTTGCCTCTTTCCAGAAAGATGGGTCGGATTGTCTCCAGGAAGGTGTTTGCAGATAGTTTTCTCTCTAACTTAGATCATTATCTCATAAAGTTATATTAACCTGAAAATTTGGAGAAACATTGATATTTTGAATGAGCCCATTGTGACATCCTTTTTCAAGATTACTGAACACTGAAAAAGTGACATAAGCACATTACTCTTGATGTGCACCCAGATGCCTCAGTCTATTTCTTAGCCATATCTGTTTAAAATACCATTCACTGGTATTTTGAAATATTTATCTATATCTCTATCTGTATATATTTATATGTATGAAAAATGCTACTTATGTATTTTGTATAAAATAATCTCAATAGCATTATACTTGCTACATTCATGATTGAAATTTTGAAATGGTTGACACTTCTAACTGGCACTTTTCTGTACAGCATGATATTTTAAATTGCTCAAGTTTTTTTTCTATAGATGTCAAAGACATTGGTAAGTTAATATTCTCAATTCTAATTTTGATTGTTACTGTCTGTTAAAATAGAAAATAAATATAAAAGGTAAAACTATGAAGCATTTTCAAGGGTGAAGAATGCATAAAATACCCAAAAATTGGGATCTCTGGGTGGCTCAGCACTTTAGGGCCTTCCATGGACCCAGGGTGTGATACTGGAGTCCTGGGATCAAGTCCCACATCAGGATCCCGACAAGGAGCCTGCTTCTCCCTCTGCCTGTGTCTCTGCCAATCTCTCTCTCTCTTTCTGTGTCTCTCATGAATAAATAAATAAAATATTTTGAAAAACACCCCAAAATTATAGAAATAAAAGAAGCCATAGTTAAAATTAATAACTACATATATAGTATAACAGTCTGAATGATCAAGTAAAAAGTAGGAAGATGGACCAATAGCAAACATATGTTTATAGTAAATATATAAAAATAAGTACCAAAATTAGGTAATTGAACATTTATTTTTTTGGTAATTGAACATTTATATTTGAGACATGTAGAAGAAAGTGAAGATATCTAACAATTTTGAATTAGAATATTTAAAGTAGAACAGAGAATTGGGGGTGAAAGCAATATTGTAGAAAAATGCCTGAGACTCGTAAAACAATCAATGTGATTGATCATATGAGCAAGAGAAACAACAAGAACCATCAGATCCTCTCAATAGATGCAGAGAAAGCATTTGACAAAATACAGCATCCATTCCTGATCAAAACTCTTCAGAGTATAAGGATAGAGGGAATATTCCTCAGCATCTTAAAAGCCATCTACGAAAAGCCCAGAGCAAATATCATTCTCAAAGGGGAAACACTGAGAGCCTTTCCCCTAAGATCAGGAACACGACAGGGATGTCCGCTCACACCACTGCTATTCAACATAGTACTAGAAGTCCTAGCCTCAGCAATCAGGCAACAAAAAGAAATAAAAGGCATTCAAATTGGCAAAGAAGAAGTAAAACTCTCCCTCTTGGCAGATGACATGATACTCTATATAGAAAACCCAAAAGATTCTACCCAAAGATTGCTAGAACTCATACAGCAATTTGGGAGTGTGGCAGGATACAAAATCAATGCCCAGAAGTCAGTGGCATTTCTATACACTAACAATGAGACTGAAGAAAGAGAGATTAAGTAGTCAATCCCATTTACAATTACACCCAAAAGCATAAGATACCAATTACACCTAACTAAATAGGTGAAGGATCTATACCCTAAAAACTACAGAACACTTCTGAAAGAAATTGAGGAGGACACAAAGAGATGGAAAAATATTCCTTGCTCATGGATTGGCAGAATTAATATTGTGAAAATATCAATGTTACCCAGGGCAATTTACACATTTAATGCAATCCCTATCAAAATACCATGCACTTTCTTCAGAGAGTTGGAACAAATTATTTTAAGATTTGTGTGGAATCAGAAATGACTCCAAATAGCCAGGGAAATTTTACAAAAGAAAACTATAGGTTGGGGCATCAGAATGCGAGATTTATTTCAGGGTGTACTACAAAGCTGTGGTCATCAAGACAGTGTGGTACTGGCACAAAAAAAGACACATAGATCAGTGGAACAGAATAGAGAATCCAGAAGAGGACCCTCAACTTTATGGTCAACTAATATTCGACAAAGGAGGAAATACTGTCCACTGGAAAAAAAGACAGTCTCTTCAATAAATGGTGCTGGAAAATTGGACATCCACATGCAGAAGAATGAAACTGGACCATTCTTTTACACCACACACAAAGATAAACTCAAAATGGATGAAAGATCTTAATCTGAGACAAGAATCCATCAAAATCCTAGAGGAGAACACAGGCAACACCCTTTTTGAACTTGGCCACAGCAACTTCTTGCAAGATACATCCATGAAGGCAAGAGAAACAAAGGCAAAAATGAACTATTGGGACTTCATCAAGATAAGAAGCTTTTTGCACAGCAAAAGAAAAAGTCAACAAAACTAAAAGACAACCTACAGAATGGGAGAAGATATTTGCCAATGACATATCAGATAAAGGGCTAGTATCCAAGATCTATAAAGAACTTATTAAACTCAACAGCAAAGAAACAAACAATCCAATCATAAAATGGGCAAAAGGCAGGAACAGAAATCTCACAGAGGAAGACATAGACATGGCCAACAGGCACAAGAGAAAATGCTCCGCATCACTGGCCATCACGGAAATACAAATCAAAACCACAATGAGATACCACCTCACACCAGTGAGAATGGGGAAAATTAACAAGGCAGGAAACCACAAATGTTGGAGAGGATGTGGAGAAAGAGGAACCCTCTTGCACTGTTGGTGGGAATGTGAACTGGAACAGCCACTCTGGAAAACTGTGTGGAGGTTCCTCAAAGAGTTAAAAATAGATCTGCCCTACGGCCCAGCAATTGCACTGCTGGGGATTTACCCCAAAGATACAGATGCAGTGAAATGGCAGGACATCTGCACCCCAATGTTTATAGCAATAATGTCCACAATAGCCAAACTGTGGAAGGAGCCTTGGTGTTCATGGATAGATGAATGGATAAAGATGTGGTCTTTGTATACAATGGAATATTACTCAGCCATTAGAAATGAAATGGGATTGACTCCTTAATTTCTCTGTCTTCAGCCTCATTGTTAGTGTAGAGAAATGCCACTGATTTCTGGGCATTGATTTTGTATCTTGCCACACTGCCAAATTGCTGTATGAGTTCTAGCGATCTTGGAGTGGAGTCTTTTGGGTTTTTTAAGTACAGTATCATGTCATCTGCCAAGAGGGAGAGTTTTACTTCTTCTTTGCCAATTTGAATGCCTTTTATTTCTTTTTGTTACCTGATTGCTGAGGCTAGGACTTCTAGTACTATGTTGAATAGCAGTGGTGAGAGTGGACATCCCTGTCTTGTTCCTGATCTTAAGGGAAAGGCTCTCAGTGTTTCCCCATTGAGAATGATATTTGCTGTGGACTATTCGTAGATGGCTTTTAAGATGCTGAAGAATGTTTCCTCTTTCCATAGCCCTCTGAAGAGTTTTGATCAGGAATGGATGCTGTATTTTGTCAAATGCTTTCTCTGCATCTATTGAGAGGATCATATGGCTCTTGTTTTTTCACTTGTTGATATGATCTATCACATTGATTGCTTTATGAGTGTGGAAAACCTTGCATCCCGGCAATCCTATAGGCTAATATCTTGTTGAGAATTTTTGCATCTTTCTGTGGAGGTTCCTCAAGGAGTTAAAAATATACTTGCTCTACGACCCAGCAATTGCACTGCTTGGGATTTACCCCAAAGATACAGATGCAATGAAATGCGGGACACCTGCACCCCGATGTTTATAGTAGCAATGTCCACAATAGCCAAACTGTGGAAGGAGCCTTGGTGTCCATCGAAAGATGAATGGATAAAGATGTGGTTTATGTATACAATGGAATATTACTCAGCCATTAGAAACGACAAATACCCACCATTTGCTTCGACGTGGATGGACCTGGAGGGTATTATGCTGAGTGAAATAAGTCAATCGGGGAAGGCCAAACATTATATGGTCTCATTCATTTGGGGAATATAAATAATAGTGAAGGTGAATAAAGGGGAAAGGAGAAAAAATGAGTGGGAAATATCAGTAAGGGTGACAGAACATGAGACACCTAACTCTGGGAAATGAACAAGGGGTAGTGGAAAGGGAGGTGGGCAGGGGTATGGGGTGACTGGGTGGCGGGCACTGAGAGGGGCACTAGACAGGATGAGCACTGGGTATTATGCTATACGTTGGCAAATCGAACTCCAATAAAAAATATACAAAAAAAGTAATGAAGAAGGGAGAAGAGAGGAGTTTATAAAGTTAAAAGAGCATTTTGTAATCCATTGTATAGTCAAGAATTGTAAAATAATACTATATAATATTTTTAGAGGGTAAAATATTGAATGACTAAATATTTGATTGACTTTAATGTAGCATAAAAAGAGATTTATAAACCAAGTGAAACCCAGATAGAATAATAATTATATTAACTATAAATAGACTAGATATTGAAATTAAAATACATAATTAATGGACTCCTGGGTGGCCCAGCGGTTAATTGCCTGTCTTTGGCCCAGGGAGTGATCCTGGAGTCCCTGGGATCAAGCCCCACATCGAGCCCCACATCGAGCTCTCTGCTGGGGAGCTTGCTTCTCCCTCTGCCTATGTATCTGCCCCCCCCCCTCTCTCTCTTTGGGTCTCTCATGAGTAAATAAATAAAATCCTTTTTAAAAAATGAACTTTTCCACTCAAAAGGTGCCTGAGTGGCTCAGTGGATTAAGCCTCTGTTTGCCTTTGTCTCAGGTCATGATCCTAGAGTCTTGGGATCAAGACCCATATTGGGCTACCTGCTGAAAAAGCAGCCTGCTTCTCTGTCTCCCTTTGCTGTTCCCCCTGCTTGTGCTCTATCTCTTTTGCTCTCTGTCAAATAAATAATCTCTTTAAAAAAACTTTTCATTCAAGGATTCACCTAACTCCATCCCTAAACTCAAAAACAAAACAAAACAAAACCAGTGGAAAAACAGAAAATACAGACATAGATCCACACATATAGCCAAACCACATGAATTATGACATACTGTACATCTATGGTAAAATAGTCATTTCAAAAATGTTCTTAGACACTGAGGCTCCTTCCACAGTTTGGCTATTGTGGCCATTGCTGCTATAAACATCGAAAGATGAATGGATAAAAAAGATGTGGTCTATGTATACAATGGAATATTACTCAGCCATTAGAAACGACAAATACCCACCATTTGCTTCAACGTGGATGGAACTGGAGGGTATTATGCTGAGTGCAGTAAGTTAATCGTAGAAGGACAAACAGTGTATGTTCTCATTCATTTGGGGAATATAAATAATAGTGAAAGGGAATATAAGGGAAGGGAGAAGAAATGTGTGGGAAATATCAGAAAAGGAGACAGAACATAAAGACTCCTAACTCTGGGAAATGAACTAGGGGTGGTGGAAGGGGAGGAGGGCGGGGGATGGGGGTGACTGTGTGACAGGCACTGAGGGGGGCACTTGACGGGATGAGCACTGGGTGTTATTCTGTATGTTGGTAAATTGAACACCAATAAAAAATAAATTTATTTAAAAAATAAAAATAATAAAGCTCACTTTAAAAACTCAAAAAATGTTCTTAGATCAGTACGGAAAAATATATACAAACGTGTGTGTGTGTGTGTGTGTGTGTGTGTGTGTGTGTGTTGGTCCCTATATTGTATAATATAAAATAATCAACTATTGAAGCCTTTCAGATCTAAATGTGAATGGTCAAATATTAAAAAAAAAACTTTTCTGAAGTAAAACATGACTTTGTAGCCAACATACCTTTCTTAAACAGAATATCTGCCAGATATATCATTATTTCATTCCGTTAGGGATACCACCAGCTTTTTTTAATCAGGAACAAAATCTGACAAAAACGATTCTCTCTCTCTCTCTCTCTCTCTCTCTCTCCTCTTTCTCTCTCTCACAAAAAAAAGGATTCTTAGCCCTTCATTTCTGCATACAATGCAAGTTTTAGATATCCTGGTCTCTCTTTGTCTAAATTGCAAAGGGTTTTCCTACCACCTAACTTGCCAAAATCACTAATATGAGAGATGTCTGAATGGGGAATTTTGATAATGAAGCATTAAAACTCTTTCTGATTCAGGTCTTTGAATCTTCAGATGGGGCTCATCTTTTGATCCATGCTTCTTATACACAATAGCAAACACCTGGAAACAGCAACAGTACCCAAACTTTGGCATGCAATTCAGCCACAAAAAGGAGGAAACTCCTGATATATGCAGCAACATGGAAAAACCTTAAAAACATTATACTGATGAATAATAATATTCAATATGAACACAAAATAGTCCATACAAGTACATTATATATATGTGATTTTAAAGAACAGGGAAAAAAATCTATTGTTAAGAAAAATTAGGCCAGTGGTTGCCATGAATAGACTGGGAAGAAGTATGAGGCAACTTTCTGCATTGATAGTAATTTTCTGTATATTGACGTCCATTGTTCATCCATTTGTCAAAATTGATCACTTAAGATTTGTACATTTCACTATATTTAGATTTTATCTTAGTAAATAAATATTGTCACCACATTATGAAATTTATAAGAGTGATGTTTTCTGATGTCTGCAATTTAAAGTGAATAAAAATAAGATGGATTAAATGTAGGAATGGATAAGTGGATAGATATTTATTAGAACAAATACAATAAAATATTAATTATGGAATCTAGGTGGTGAGTACACAATTCTTTAACCTTTTGGTTTGAAATTTTCCATCATTAAATAGAGAAAAGAGCAAGAAAGGACTAAACAAATTAAATATTTAGGGCTCAAATAGTATTCATGACTTATTTTTTCATTCAAATTAAATCAGCCAACATATCATACATCATTAGTTTCAGATGTAGAGTTCAATAATTGATCAGTTGCATATAACACCTAATGCCCATCACATCATGTGTCTTTCTTAATGCCCATCACCCAGTTACCCCCCACCCACCACCCCTCCAGCAACCCTTAGTTTGTTCCCTATACCTAAGAGTCTCTCATGGTTTGTCTCTCTCTCTGATAACATCCAGTTTAATTTTTAAATCCTTAACTTGCTCATTACAATATGTGAAAATCATCTCTTTTTGTTTGTTCATCCTGCTTTATTTGGATACGTTTGTACTCTCTACTACAGGGAATAAAATTGAGAAAACATTATTTTGCCACACCTACATTTGGTAACACAGTCAAAACAATCATAAATAAATACATAAACAAATACAATTTATTTGATAACATTTTTCCATTGAAATTTTTTGTGTGTGTATTTCAAAGTTACTGTGACTCATATATATATATAGATATATGTGTATATAGTACCTTTGAAAATATTGAGGCCAAAAATTTAACATTTCAATACAAGACATGTATTTGAGAATATGGCTGTATTTCTGGCTCTTTTTGTCTGTCTGGTTGGTTGTTGAAGACAAAGATAAGAGTCAGAGAACTATAAGTAGCAGAGTAGGGGATGGGGTAAAGAGGAGACCAGTAGACAATATTCTGGGACCTGATGGATCCTACCATGGACAGAACAACATTTGCTCATTTATTTCATTAACAGCAGTAATACTAATAATCTTCATAGTGTGAGAAGCCTTTGCATCCAAACAAAGCATTCTTTAATCTGTGACCTTGGTTGTTGTACTTATTGCCATATGGAAGTCTTGAAGGCAAAGGCATTAAGTAACCATTAATAGGAAGTTGAAAGCACTCCCTGTCAGCTTCATTCTCAAATATATTTATGCCCAGCTCTCTCTGCCTACCTCCAGTTCTTTCTGGGCATGCTTTCTGCAGCTAAAGGTGTTTGAGAGACCTGGAATTTGGTACTGACTTTGGGGTTGTTCAGTGAAAAAATCATTAACCGTGCCTCAACAATTAAGTATTGGATGGAGTTTCCTGTAGTATCACGTGATTATTTGTGAGATCTTATAGGAGAGGAAGGATCTTCAAACTATTTATCTGTGCTTAAACAACACATCCTGGGGAAACATTCTTTCTCTTTGGATGCCATTTTCTGGTTTTTGGTATTTCATGATTAGTCTCTATAGGTCCTGAAAAAATTAACCTACAGTATCAGACCCCCTTCCTGTCCTATACCTGGGCAGTTCTGGTATTTCAGAAAGGCTTGTGAGCAATGACAGCTTTTAGTAGGTGCCTAATACTTCCATTATCCATAACAGTTCTGAGGTGTATAGTACTCATCTTAGGACTTTGTATATTAACTAATGTAAACATCATTAGAACCCTATGGTATCAGTGCTTTCATTTTTCCCCCACTTTACAGTTGAAATAATAGCACAGAGAGGTTAAATGATTTACACAGAATCACACAGTTAATGAGAGTCAGAATCAGAGTTTGAGCCCAGATTATTACAAAGCTGAGTCTGTGTTCCAACCCAGCACAGTCTGCCATTTCTGATAGTGTCTAAAGTAATAATGAAAGTGAGACTTGGCAAGAGGTTAAGCAACATAGAGAATAAAATGACAAGAACAGCTGCCCATGATCTATTTAAGACAAGGAATGGAAAATCCTGTGAAAGTTGACCAGAGATGAGGTAAGAGTTCAGAGAGCCAGAGGGGTGCCTCATGGCCAAATGGCCTGAACAACACCTAAGGAATGGTCTTCCTGATCTCAGAAACATGATCTATGCCCTTGCCAGTTGCTCTCCTCACCCTAGGTCCAGCCTGGTTTGGACTGAAGTGAGGAGAGGCCATGTTCCCCAATGTGTTTGGATTCAAGTCACAGTTGGCAACTGTGTCTGAGAAGATGTCTAGGGAAATGTGGTGTCCAGCAAAAATCTAGGCTTTTTGGGCCACTCAGGGAAGAGAGGTGGCAGTGCCCAATCAGTTGGGCACACTATGGGGGAAAACAGGCAGCAGAAATTAGTTTTGCCAGGTGAGAGCACATTCCATTATCAGATTCTTTGCTGTTCCTCTAGCCTCTTCATTTCAACCTGTGCCATTCTTATAGATCAAATTATGGAGGTGGGAGAATAAAATTGTATGTCTATTGTCTTCCCTACCTCGGTTGGCCCTCCACCACCCCAAGCATACCCAAAGCTCATGTTTTCTGGGGAATTTTTCTATTGTTCATACGTTTGTTGAGGTTGACATGCCTATCCATAATAACTGTCTTGCTCTGTTTACCTGCTTTCTCATCATATAACTCCTTCATCTAAGACTGTGGGTAGTGCTCTGCATATTCAAGATGTAAGTATACATCACAAGTGTATACAACTGCTCTCTGGAGCAGTTAAAAAACTACAGTTTCAGGGGTGTGCATTGACAGTCTTAGATTTGCACATTAAAACAAGTGAGTGAAGGAAATAGTATTGCCTAATAAATCCCAGGAAATATCAGCATTCTCCCCTCTTCTCATTCCAGTCCCACAAACCTTAGGGATTAAAAAAATGAATAAAATGGTGAGAATACATTGCATCCTATGCATACAGAAAGGCCCAAATATTCCAAATATTCCTGTCTATAGACATTTGAGATTCACTTTCTCAATTTTTCACATTTTGTTCTCGATAATAATAGGGGAGGTAATAACAGAGCTCTTCTGGGAGTATGAGGTAAGAGCAATATGACAATCCAGGATAGTTTCCTGGAACCTCCATACTATTGTCCATGTACTGTGCAATGGGTCTCCATTATATCCATATTGTTTTTATAGCTCATGGCACATATGGGGGCTTTGGAGTGTAAGGCTGGAGAAGCTGAGGGACTTGCATAATCATTCAACTCTCTTGGGTCAGCCATATTGGATCTTTTTTCACAACACTCTCATTTGGCTCACAAAAGCTGCCCAGTTCCATTTACTTCTTAGCTTATCTATATGCAATCATGAGGATCTCCTTTTGAGGTAGAATGTTACTACCTCTGATTAAATGTGAAGAGGAAATTTAACTTTGTTAATTTTTTTAAGATATGAAGTAGATGAATGGGGTTTCATGAAGGAAAACTAAGAGTTTGGTGAGACTAGAATTTTTACAAAACTTATTGAATAAAATGGAGGAGGCATACATTATATTTTATGATTCTGTTCACCAAGAGGGCCTAGAAGGAACAAAACTCTAGTAGCAATGAGCACATACAATGCCTAGATGGTAGTTTGAAGTTTCTATTGCCCAATAAAGGAACCTAGGCTTAAGAAAATTTTAGAGCTGGAACAGAAGAAGTACAGGGTGAGCCTGAACATCCTATAGGCCAGAAAGTAACAAAATGAAAAAATAAAAAAGGACATATCACAGCAACATAGAAATAGACCAAAAGAGGTCTCAATGGCCAAACAAAGCTGAAACAATTATTAAGGGTAGTTTTGAGTTGTAATTAAAAGAAGAAAATAAATACCCATGAATCAATAATGATATTTTAAAATAATGACACACAAATAAATAGTAGGGAAAGAATAAGTCATCTTTAGAGAAGAATTCCAAACTATAAATGTAGATAATCCCTACTCCAGAGCTCAATTCTCTTCCCCTGAGTATAGGCCTACTAATTGCTTCTAACAAGTATAAAAAGTGAAAAATAGTAACTCTCCAGTGAAGTAAACTGGAAGACACCGTCTTTTTTTAAGATTTTATTCATTTATTCATGATAGATATAGACAGCGAGAGAGAGAGAGAGAGAGAGAGAGAGAGTAAGAGGCAGAGGGAGAAGCCGGCTGCATGCTGGGAGCCGGACGCCAGACTCGATCTGGGGACTCCAGGACCACGCCCCGGGCCAAAGGCAGGCGCCAAACCACTGAGCCACCCAGGGATACCGCTGGAAGACACCGTCTTAACCAAGTTATCAAGGTTAACATCACCATTACTAGGTCACAATATCATGTATCTCTTAGGTGATTGATGTGATGTGATGTGATGTGATGTGATGTGATGATGTGATGTGATGTGATGTGATGTGATGTGATGTGATGATGTGATGTGATGATGTGATATGATGTGATGTGATGTGATATGATGTGATGTGATGTGGATGATGTGATGTGATGTGGATGAAAAGGGCATCTCACTTCAGTGGTATCCATCTCCAAAACCCATAACCATAAACTAATAACAAGAAAACATCAGATAGACTCAAAGACAAAAACACTATAAAATACCTGACCATTGTTCTTTAAATGTCAAAGTCATGATAAAAAAGGAAAAACTTAGAAATTGTCAGTTTTTTGAATAAATATTAGTTAATACTTTCTACTAGCACTAACATCTTAGTTTTTATCCAGCTTTATTGATGTATAATTGATAAATGAAAATTATATATATACATATATTTAAAATGTACATCATATAATATACAAAGTAAAATGATTACCACAAGATAAGTAACATATTGATCATCTCACATAGTTACTGTTGTTTTTTTTAAGAGAATGCCTAAGATATGCCCTCTAAGCAAACTTCAGGTATTCAGTATGGTATTATTAACAATAGTCACTTGCTCTTTATTAGATCTGAAGAACTTACTCATCCTGCCTAACTGAAACTTTGTGTTCTTTGACCACATTTTCCATTTTCCTCACAATCTGGCAACCACCATTCTACTCTGGTTTCATGAATTTAATGTTTTTAGGTTCCACATGTGAGATGATACATTATGTATCTGTTTGTGTCTAGATTATTTCATTTAGGGTAGCCCCTCGATGGCTCAGTGGTTTTGTGCTGCCTTCAGCCCAGGGTGTGATCCTGGAGACCTGGGATCGAGTCCAAAATCAGGCTCCCTGCATGGAGCCTGCTTCTCCTTCTGTCTGTGTCTCTGCCTCTCTCTCTCTCTCTTTCTCTCTCTCTCTGTCTCTGTCTTTCATGAATAAATAAATAAAATCTTTTTTAAAATTATAGATTATTTATCTTAATGTCTTCCAGAATCATCCATGTTGTCAGACATGGCAGAATGCCCTTCTTTTTTAAGGCTGAATAGTATTTCATTGTGTGTTTGTTTGTGTATATATTATACATATGAATGGAGTAATATTCCATTGTGGGTGCATATAATACATGCATATACATGTATATGCATATACATATAAATACACATACAACGAAATGCTATTGAGCCTTTTAAAAGGGCATCCTGCCATGTCTGACAACATGGATCCAATCTAAATGTCTGAGTGTCTGCCAATCAATTTGAGCATCTAAGACAATTTCCATATTTTAGCTATTGTGACTGATGTCAAAATTACTATGGTGGTGCAGATATGTCTCAATATACTGATTTCAGGGGTGCCTGGGTAGCTCAGTTGATTAAGCATCTGCCTTCAGCTCAGGTCATGATCCCAGGGTCCTGGGATTGGGCACTGGGAGGGCCCCTTGGTTAGCAGGGAGGCTGCTTCTCCCTCCCCTCTCCACTTGTGCTATCCCTGTAGCTATATTTGTCTTTCTCTCTCTCAAATGAATAAATTAATTAAATCTTCAAAAAAAGATGCTGATTTAATTCCCTTGCATATATATCCAGCAGTGGGATTGTGGAATCACAAAGAAGTTTTATTTTTAATTTCTTGAAGAATATCTATACTGGTTTCCATAATGGCTGTACCACATTCCCACCAACAGTGTACTAGGATTCTTGTTACTTTACTTTCTCACTGGCATTTGTTATCTCTTGTCTTTTGATAATAGCCATTCTAACAGCTTTGATGTGATATCTCATTGTGGTTTTAATCTCCATTCTTCTGATGATTAGTGATGTTGAACAACTTTTCACACACCTGTTGGTCATTGTATGTTTCTTTGAAGAAAACATCAATAGAGTGAATACATAACCTATGCAGTGGGAGAAAATATTTGCAAACCATATATCTGTTAAGAAGTTAATATGAAAAAATAAATAAATAAAAATAAAAAAGAAGTTAATATGAAAACATCTAAAAAAAACCTTAAACAACTGAATATAAATAAATTAATTAATTTATAACAAAGAGCAAAGGATCTAATGTCTTAGCTTTTTAAAATTTTTGCTGAATTATTTTATTATTATTTATGTTTTTTCGTATAGTTAACATACAATATTACATTAATTTCAGGTGTGCAACGTAGTAATATGACAAGTTTATACGTTAGGCTGTGGTCACCACAGCATAGTTAACATCTATCTCCATACATCACTAGTATAATATCATTGGCTATATTCCTTATGCTATGTCTAATTCTGTGACTTTTTCATCCCATAACTGGAAGCCTATTATCTCCTGTTCCCCTTCACTCATTTTCACATTCCCTAATCCCTGCCCCTCTGGCAACCATCAGTTTGTTCTCTGTATTTATAGGTATGATTCTGTTTTTCATTTGTTTGTTTGTTTATTTATTATTTTTAGATTTCACTTATGGATAAAATCATACAGTATTTGTGTTTCTCAGTCTTACTCATTTCACTTAATTAGTAACACTTCTAGATCCATCTGTGTTGTCTTAAATGACACAATCTCATCAATTTTTGGCTGTGTAATATTCCATTGTATGTATATATGTATTTATATGTACACAATATCTTCCTTAATCATTTGTCTATTGATTGACACTTAGGTTGTTTTCATATACTGGCTATGATAAATAATGTTGCAATAAAAATAGTGGTGTATGTATGTATTCTCCAATTATTATTTTTATTTTTTTGGTAAATATCTAATAGTGAAATTATTGCATCATATAGTGTTTCCATTTTTAATTTTTTGAGGAACCTCCATAATGTTTTCCACCGTGGCTATACCAATTTACAATCCCACCAAAAATGTAAAAGTGTTCCTTTTTCTCTACATCCTTGACAACATTGGTGATTTCTTGTTTTTTCTTTTTCTTTTTTTTTTTTATACAAGCCACTTTGACAGCTATAAAGTTATGTCTCATTGTGGTTTTTATTTGCATTCCCCTGATGATTAATGATGTTGAGTGTCTTTTTGTATGCCTGTTGGCCATTTATATGTCTTATTTGGATTCTATAACCATTTTTGATTGGATTATTTGGAGATTTTCTTTTGATGTTGAGTTATACAACATGTATTTTAGTTATTAACCTTTTATTGAATGTATGGTTTATAAATATCTCCCAACACTTCATAGACTGCCTTTCTGTTTGTTAATGGTTTCCTTTGCTGTATAAAACCTCTTCATTTTGATGTAGTCCAAATAGTTTACTTTGCTTCTATTTCCCTTGCCTGAGGAAACATATTTAGAAAAATGTTGTTATGGTTGATGTCAGAAAAATTACTGCCTATTTTCTTCTAGGAATTTTATGGTTTCAGGTTTCACATTTAGGCCTTTATTCCATTTTGAGTTTATTTATGCATATGGTGTTAAAAAGTGGTCCAGTTTTACTTCATTATGTAGCTGTGCAGTTTTCTCAGCACAATTTATTTCTTTCCAGAACCATCTATTGACAAGACTGTCTTTTCCCTATTGTATATTCTTGCCTCCTTTGTCATCAATTAATTGACCATATAATTGTGTTTGTTTTGTTTTGTTTTGTTTTTTGGTTTATGTAATTAACTTTAATCATAATGTATGTACTCATTTCTTTTTCTTTTTTATATACATTTATTTTTTATTGGTGTTCAATTTGCCAACATATAGAATAACACCCAGTGTTCATCCCATCAGGTGCCCCCCTCAGTGCCCATCACCCAGACACCCCCACCCCCCGCCCACCTCCCCTTCCACCACCCCCCAGTTCGTTTCCCAGAGTTAGGAGTCTCTCATGTTCTGTCTCCCTTCTAGTAGTTTTTCTATTGAGTCTTTAAGATTTTCCATGTATAGAATATTACTCAGCCATTAGAAACGACAAATACCCACCATTTGCTTCAACGTGGATGGAACTGGAGGGTATTATGCTGAGTGAAATAAGTCAATCAGAGAAGGACAAATATTATATGGTCTCATTCATTTGGGGAATATAAAAAATAGTGAAAGGGAATAAAGGGGAAAGGAGAAAAAATGAGTGGGAAATATCAGAAAGGGAGACAGAAGCTTATAGCTTTATAGCTATATACAGAAGCTTTATAGCTTTTTTGAAAAGCTTTTTTGAAAAGATATTTTGAAAACAAATTGAGAAAATATAAACATGGACTACATATTAAATATTGTTGAATTGAACTTAATTTTCTTAGCTGTGATAATATCATAATAGTTATGTGGTAAACAAATATGATAAATAGACACATTGATACATAAATAAATAGATAGTGTATAGATAGAATTTTAACATGGCAAATTGTTTAACAACTGGTGACTTTAGATGCAGACAATACAACGGTTTACTCTCCTTTCAACTTTCCTGTGGGTTTGAAATTTTTCAAAATAAATAATTGGGGAAAAGAAGGGAAGAAAGAACAGCATTGTTCTGTGTTTAGCTGTCTAGCCTCTGCTGTATCTCTGCTGCATTCCTCACTGTCCAGGTCACTGACCCTCAGAAGTCCTTTCTGGTCAGGCTCAGAGATTGGGTGTTGTGAAGTGGCCATATTGTCACCAGATTGTTTGAGATGGAGGCGTTTTGCAGAAAGGTGGTGTATCCAGGCTAGTGGGGGAAGGCAAGATGAAGGGAGGGCAGTTGTCATGGAGCCCTGAAGAGCCCTCTTTACTAAGCCTTGATGCTTCTTTATATTCAAGAGAGATGATGGGGGTGGAAAAAGGAGAAAAGGGAGGATGGGGGCTTAACTTGCTCTCATAGGTTCACCCGCCCACGGGGCTTATTATCCTTGATTGCCTGTTTTCTACTTTCTGTTGCTATGGTGATAGGGTAAAACGTGACTCTGCTCAGATTTAGCACTTTGCTTGCTGATGCCTTGTCCCCATACCTGCTGGGTCTCTGCCCACTAAATGCGTATGTGCGAAGGCGTGTGACTAACTAGGTGGCTGTCGTGAGCTTGTGGTGGGGGCGACGAAGCATCTTTGGGGAGTTTATGAGAACAGAGTCGTTGTCAGCCTCATTACTCAAGCCAGGCTGCTAAATCTTGGAAATGATTTCAAGGCAGGGGGTTGGAAGCAACATGTTATGCTACTTAAGACATGCTGTGTGGTGTTGCAGCCTCATCTGAAAGAATACATTCAGAAATTTATAACTGGGACCCCTGGGTGGAAACATTTTGAAATTCATAGACTCAGATTTGTTCCCTAAGAACATATCATGGTAACAAACCCTTTGGAGAGAATAGAGCAGATAAGTCTGTACATAGGAGGGGCTTTCTCAAGAACAGAAAAAAAAAATTAAATTAAAAAAATAATTTAAAAAAAAAACAGTACAGTTTTCTTTAAGGTGAGAAGGGCCTCTGAAAATACGCCTTAATTTTAAAGTGCTGAAGAATAAAGAATAAAGCGGGTGTCAAGCAACCCCAAAAGATTGGCCAAGAGGGTAAGAAAAGGCACATAGGGCATTCTGGAAGGCTATCTACGTTACCAGAAGGGGGAATAATTTTCCGGGAGTCTACAGCATATGAAAGCATGTAGGATCTTCCTGTTATCTATAGTTCTTTTCCTGGTAAAGGAATGCATGAAGGAGTTGCAGGAGCAAGAAAGAAAAGCCTCTTTGCCATTCTTTTGTCTGCCTATCCCTGTAAATGGCCCCATGCTGGCTTGTCCACCCCTAGAGTGGTGGCCTCAGTGAAGTCCCTTCTGAGATATAAGGACTGTTTTTTGAGATTTCTAAAGACTGAAGGGGGTCCCTCTTTTAAATATGGGTACTACCCTAAGAGTCAATGGCTAAATAATTGTAATGAATTGAGCTTTGAGATGAGTGATAGTTTCCTAGTATTTCCAGCTTCTAGAGGAAGCTGAAATTTAGGAACTTGTGCCCAGATCTGAGAAATATGAACAATATTCCATTTAAGATGCATTTTCCCAGCTTTACTAAGATATCATTGGCATATAACATTGTGTTAGTTTAAGATGTACAACGAGATTTTATGCATATTAACATATAGTTTGAAATGATTAACACTTCCATCACCACACAATTACTTTTGTATGTGTGTTAGGAACATTTAAGATCAACTCTCTTAGCAAATTTCCAGTATACAGTACAGTATTGTTATAACTATAGTCACCATGTTTTACATTATATTTCCAGAACTTATTTATCCTATAACTGGATGTTTGTATTCTTTGACCAACATCCCCTCATTACTTCAAACTACCCAGCCCCTGGCAATTACCATTCTGCCCTGTTTCTGAGTCTGGCTTTATAAGATTCCACATATAATTGGGAGCATACAGTACTTGTCTTTCTCTGTCTGAATCATTTTACTTAGCATAATGCCCTCAAAGTGCATACATGGTGTTGCAAATGGTGAGTTCCTTCCTTTTTATGGCTGAATAATATTCTATTGTGCATATGCCACATTTCCTTTTTCCATTTATCTGTTGATGGATACTTAAGTTGTTTCCATGTTTTTGCTATTGTGAACAATGGTGCAATAAACATGAGGGTGAAGATATCTCTTTGATATACCAATTTCACTTCCTTCATATATATAGCCAAGAGTAGAATTGCTTAATCATATAGTAATTATATTTTCAATATTCACAAGAACCATTCTACCATTTTCTTTTTTATATATATAAATTTATTTTTATTGGTGTTCAATTTGCCAACATATAGAATAACACCCAGTGCTCATCCCATCAAGTGTCCCCCTCAGTGCCCGCCACACAGTCACCCCCACCCCCCGCCCACCTCCCCTTCCACCACCCCTAGTTCATTTTCTAGAGTTAGGAGTCTCTCATGTTCTGTCTCCCTTTCTGATATTTCCCACTCATTTTTTCTCCTTTCCCCTTTATTTCTTTTCACTATTTTTATATTCCACTAATGAATGAGACCATAAAATGTTTGCCGTTTTCTATAATGGCTTGTCTTTTTGATAATAGCCATCCTAACAGGTATGCAGTGATATTTCATTGTAGTTACTTTCCACATTTCTCTGGAGATTAATGACATTGAGGAGCTTTTTCATATACCTGGTGGTCATTTGTATACCTTCTTTGGAAAAATGTCTATTCAGGTCTTTGTCCATATTTAATTGGATTGTTTGAGATACATTATTTGGGTTATATTATTGCTATTGAATTGTAAGAGTTTCTTATATTTGGGACATTAAATGTTTTTTTTGTGTGTGTGTAGATAGCACCCTTCTTTTTCTTTCTTTTCTTTAAGTTCAATTAGCCAACATATAGTACATCATTAGTTTTAAATGTAGTTTTCAATAATTCATCAGTTGTGTATAATACCAGTGTTCATCACAACCCATGCCTTCCTTAATGCCCATCATCCAGTTACCATATCTGCCACCCACCCTCTCCTTCAGCGACACTCAGTTTGTTTCCCAGAACTAAGAGTCTCTCATGATTTGTCTCTGTCTCTAATTATTTCCCATTCAGTTTTCCCTCCCTTCCCTTATGGTCCTCTGCACTATGTTTTATATTCTGCATATGCATATGAGTGAAACCGTGTGGTAATTGTCTTTCTCTGACTGAGTTATTTTGCTCACCATAGTACCCTCCTGTTTCATCCACATCAATGTAAATGGTAAGTATTGATCTTTCTGGTGGCTGAGGAATATTCCATTATATATATTTTATATATTTTCTCCTTTATGCATTCATCTTTCAGTGGACATCTCAACTCTTTCCATGAGTTTGTCTATCGTGGGCATTGCTGCTATGACAATTAGAGTTTAGGAAACCCTTTGGATCACTACATTTGTATCCTTGGGGTAAATAGTCCAAATGCTGGTTCAGGGTAGCTCTATTTTCAGGTTCTTGAGGAAACTCCATATTGTTTTTTCAGAGTGTATAAACCAGCTTGCATTCCCAACAACAATATAAGAGGGTTTCCCTTTCTCCACATCCTCACCAACATTTGTTGTTTCCTGTCCTGTTCAATTTAGCCATTCCAAAGAGTGTGAGGCGGTATCTCACTGTAGTTTTGTTTTTGTTTTTGTTTTCTTTTTTTTTTTTTTTTGAGTTCCTAGCTTCTGCTCCACTTTTCTTCTCCATTGGTTATCTTATTTTTTTAATAAATTAATTTTTTATTGGTGTTCAATTTATCAACATACAGAATAACACCCAGTGCTCATCCCATCAAGTGCCCCCCTCAGTGCCCGTCACACAGTCACCCCCACCCCCCGCCCTCCTCCCCTTCCACCACCCCTAGTTCGTTTCCCAGAGTTAGTAGTCTTTATGTTCTGTCTCCCTTTCTGATATTTCCCACACATTTCTTCTCCCTTCCCTTATATTCCCTTTCACTATTATTTATATTCCCCAAATGAATGAGAACATACACTGTTTGTCCTTCTCCGATTGACTTACTTCACTCAGCATAATACCCTCCAGTTCCATCCACGTTGAAGCAAATGGTGGGTATTTGTCGTTTTAATGGCTGAGTAATATTCCATTGTATACATAGACCACATCTTCTTTATACATTCATCTTTTGATGGACACCGAGGCCCTTCCACAGTTTAGCTATTGTGGACATTGCTGCTAGAAACATCGGGGTGCAGGGGTCCCGGCGTTTCATTGCATCTGAATGTTTGGGGTAAATCCCCAACAGTGCAATTGCTGGGTAATAGGGCAGGTCTATTTTTAACTCTTTGAGGAACCTCCACACAGTTTTCCAGAGTGGCTGCACCAGTTCACATTCCCACCAACAGTGTAAGAGGGTTCCCTTTTTTCCGCATCCTCTCGAACATTTGTGGTTTCCTGCCTTGTTAATTTTCCCCATTCTCACTGGTGTGAGGTGGTATCTCATTGTGGTTTTGATTTGTATTTCCCTGATGGCAAGTGATGCAGAGCATTTTGTCATGTACGTGTTGGCCATGTCCAAGTCTTCCTCTGTGAGATTTCTCTTCATATCTTTTGCCCATTTCATGATTGGATTGTTTGTTTCTTTGCTGTTGAGTTTAATAAGTTATTTATAGATCTTGGAAACTAGCCCTTTACTGATACATCATTTGCAAATATCTTCTCCCATTCTGTAGGTTGTCTTTTAGTTTTTTTGACTGTATCCTTTGCTGTGCAAAACCTTCTTATCTTGATGAAGTCCCAATAATTCATTTTTGCTTTTGTTTCTTTTGCTTTCATGGATGTATCTTGCAAGAAGTTACTGTGGCTGAGTTCAAAAAGGGTGTTGCCTGTGTTCTCCTCTAGGATTTTGATGGAATCTTGTCTCACATTTAGATCTTTCATCCATTTTGAGTTTATCTTTGTGTTTGCTGAAAGAGAGTGGTCTAGTTTCATTCTTCTGCATGTGAATGTCCAATTTTCTCAGCACCAATTATTGAAGAGACTATCTTGCTTCCAATGGATAGTCTTTCCTCCTTTATTGAATATTAGTTGACCATAAAGTCCAGGGTCCACTTCTGGGTTCTCTATTCTGTTCCATTGATCTATGTGTCTGTTTTTGTGCCAGTACCACGCTGCCTTGATGACCACAGCTTTGTAGTACAACCTGAAATCTGGCATTGTGATGCCCCCAGATATGGTTTTCTTTTTTAAAATTTCCCTGGCTATTCGGGGTCTTTTCTGATTCCACACAAAACTTAAGATAATTGGTTCCAAATCTCTGAAGAAAGGACATGGTATTTTGATAGGGATTGCATTAAACGTGTACATTGCCCTGGGTAACATTGACATTTTCACAATATTAATTTTTCCAATCCATGAGCATGGAATATTTTTCCATCTCTTTGTGTCTTCCTCAATTTCTTTCAGAAGTGTTCTATAGTTTTTAGGGGATAGAACTTTTACCTCTTTGGTTAGGTTTATTCCTAGGTATCTTATCCTTTTGGGTGCAATTGTAAATGGGATTGACTACTTAATTTCTCTTTCTTCAGTCTCATTATTAGTGTATAGAAATGCCACTGACTTCTGGGCATTGATGTTGTATCCTGCCACACTGCTAAATTGCTGTATGAGTTCTAGCAATCTTGGGGTGGAGGCTTTTGGGTTTTCTATGTGGAGTATAATGTCATTGGCGAAGAGGGAGAGTTTGACTTCTTCTTTGCCAATTTGAATGCCTTTTATTTCTTTTTGTTGCCTGATTGCTGAGGCTAGAACTTCTAGTACTATGTTGACAGGCAGTGGTGAGAGCAGATATCCCTGTCATGTTCCTGATCTTAGAGGAAAGGCTCCCAGTGTTTCCCCATTGAGAATTATATTTGCTGTGGGCTTTTCGTAGATGGCTTTTAAGATGTTGAGGAATGTTCCCTCTATTCCTACACTCTGAAGAATTTTGATCAGGAATGGATGCTGTATTTTGTCAAATGCTTTCTCTGCATCTATTGAGAGGGTCTTATGGTTCTTGTTTCTCTTCCTGATATGATGAATCACATTGATTGCTTTACGAGTGTTGAACCAGTCTTGCATTCCGGGGATAAATCTCACTTGGTCGTGGTGAATAATCTTCTTAATGTACTGTTGGATCCTATTGGCTAGTATCTTGTTGAGAATTTTTGCATCCATGTTTATCATGGATATTGGTCTATAATTCTCCTTTTTGGTAGGGTCTTTGTCTGGTTTTGGAATTAAGGTGATACTGGCCTCATACCATGTGTTTGGAAGTATTTCATCTCTTTCTATCTTTCTGAACAGCTTTAGTAGAATTGGTATGGTTTCTTCTTTAAACGTTTAATAGAACTCCCTTGGGAAGCCATCTGGCCCTGGACTTTTGTGTCTTGGGAGGTTTTTGATGACTGCTTCAATTTCCTCCCTAGTTATTGTCCTGTTCAGGTTTTCTATTTCTTCCTGTTCCAGTTTTGGTAGTTTGTGGTTTTCCAGAAATGCGTCCTTTTCTTCTTGAGGTATCTTTCTGGTTGCCTAATTTATTGGCATATACCTGCTCATAATATGTTTTTAAAATCGTTTGTATTTCTTTGGTGTTGGTGGTGATCTTTCCTTTCTCATTCATGAATTTATTAATTTGAGTCTTTTCTCTCTTATTTTTAATAAGACTGGTTAATGGTTTATCTATCTTATTTTTTAATTATCTATCTTATTAATTCTTTCAAAGAACCAACTCCTGGTTTTGTTAATCTGTTCCACAGTTCTTCTGGTCTCTATTTCATAGAGTTTTTTTCGAATCTTTATTAACTACCCTCTTCTGCTGGGTGTAGGATCTATCTGCTATTTTTTCTCCAGCTCCTTTAGGTGCAAGGTTAGCTTTTGTATTTGAGTTCTTTCCAGTTTTTGGATGGAAGCTTGTATTGCAATGTATTTCCCCCTCAGGACTGCTTTTGCTGTATCCCAAAGATTTTGAACGGTTGTATCTTCATTCTCATTAGTTTCCATGAATATTTTTAATTATTTTCTAATTCCCTGGTTGACCCTTTCATCTTTTCGCAGGATGGTCCTTAACCTCCACGTGCTTGAAATCCTTCCAAACTTCTTCTTGTGATTTAGTTCTAATTTCAAAGCATTATGGTCTGAAAATATGCAGGGTACAATCCTAATCTTTTGGTATCAGTTTAGACCTGATTTGTGACCCAGTATGTGGTCTATTCTGGAGAAAGTTCCATGTGCACTTGAGAAGAATGTGTATTCAGTTGTGTTTGGATGTAAAGTTCTGTAAATATCTGTGAAATCCATCTGGTTCAGTGTATTATTTAAAGCTCTTGTTTCTCTGGAGATATTGTGCTTAGAAGACCTGTCAATTGTAGAAAGCTCTACATTCAAGTCACCAAGTAATAGTATATTATTATCTAAGTATGCCTTAACTTTGGTTATTATTTGATTGACTTATTTGGCAGCTCCCGCATTCGGGGCATAAATATTGATGATTGTTAAGTCCTCTTGTTGGATAAATACTTTAAGTATGATATAGTGTCCCTCTTCATCTCTCACTACAGTCTTTGGGATAAACTTTAGTTTATCTGATAGAAGGATGGCTACACCTGCTTTTTTTTGAGAACCATTTGAATGGTACATGATTCTCCAACCTTTTATTTTCAGGCTGTAGGTGTCCTTCTGTTAAAATGAGTCTCTTGTAGACAAAAAATAGATGGGTCCTGCTTTTTTATCCAGTGTGACACCCTGAGCCTTTTGATCTGGTCATTAATCCCATTCACGTTCAGAGTTACTATTGAAAGATATGAATTTAGTGTCATCATGATGATACCTATTCAGTCCCTGTTTTTGTGGATTGTTCCCTTAGACCTCCCCTTTCTTTTACAGAGTCCTCCTTAATATTTCTTGGAGAACTGGTTTGGTGGTCACATATTCTTTCACTTCCTGCCTATCTTGGAAGCTCTTTATCTCTCCTTTTATTCTGAATGAAAGCCTTGCTGGATAAATTACTCTTGGCTGTATGTTCTTCTCATTTAGGACCCTGAATATATCCTGCCAGCCCTTTCTGGCCTGCCAGGTCTCTGTGCAGAGGTCTGCTGTTAATTTAATATTTCTCCCCATAAAAGAGATTTCTTTTCTCTTGCTGCTTTATGGATCTTCTCTTTATCTTTGGAGTTTGCAAGCTTCACTATTAAATTTCGAGGTGTTTAGCAGTTTTTATTGAACTTAGGGGTGGGGAACTCTGTATTTCCTGGATCTGAATGCCTGTTTCCCTTCCCAGATTAGGAAAGTTTTCAGCTATGATTTTTTCAAATACATATCCTGGACCTCTGTCCCTTCCGGCACCCTCGGGATCCCCAATTAAACATAGATTTTCCTTCTGAGGCTGTCATTTATTTCCCTTAACCTATCCTCATGATTCTTTAATTGTTTTTCTCTTTTTTCCTCAGTTTCCCTCCTTGCCATCAACTTGTCTTCTATGTCACTTACTCGTTCTTCTACCTCATTAACCCTCATCGTTAGGACGTCTAGTTTGGATTGCATCTCATTCAATTGATTTTTAATTTCTGCCTGATTAGATCTAAATTCTGCAGTCATGAAGTCTCTTGAGTCCTTTTTGCTTTTTTCTAGAGCCACCAGTAGCTTTATAATAGTGCTTCTGATTTGGCTTTCTGACATTGAATTGTAATCCAGATTTTTGTAACTCTGTGGGAGAGAGGATTGTTTCTGATTCTTTCTTTTGAGGTGAATTTTTCCTTCTAGTCATTTTGCTCAGTGCAGAGTGGCCAAAATAAGTTGTACTTGATAGAAGCGCGAACTCTTCTCACTGTAGCATTCCAGCTGTTCTCTCTTTAAATCTCATGCCGAATTCGTAGGTTTTCAGGATGATTTGAAAGTTAGTTAATTTGGTGAGGACAGGTGACTTGGGGACACTACTCTTCTACCATCTTGCTCCTCCTTTCCTCGCTGTAGTTTTTATTTGTATTTCCCTGATGCCAATTGCTGTGGAGCATTCTTTCATGTGTCTTTTGGCCATTTGTATATCTTCTTTGAAGAAATCTCCGTTCATGTCTACTCTTCATTTTTTGACTGGATTATTGGTATTTTGGTTGTTGAGTTTAGTAAGCTCTTTATAGATCTTGGATACTAGCCCTTTATCTGATATGTCATTTGCAAATATCTTCTACCATTGTCATATAGGTTGCCTTTTAGTTTTTTTCACTGTTTCCTTTGCTGTGCAGAAGCTTTTAATCTTGATTAAATCCAAGAGTTCTTCTCCGACTGACTTACTTCACTCAGCATAATACCCTCCAGTTCCATCCACGTTGAAGCAAATGGTGGGTATTTGTCATTTCTAATAGCTGAGTAATATTCCATTGTATACATAAACCACGTTCTCATTCATTTGGGGAATATAAATAATAGTGAAAGAGAATATAAGGGAAGGGAGAAGAAATGTGTGGGAAATATCAGAAAGGGAGACAGAATGTAAAGACTGCTAACTCTGGGAAACGAACTAGGGGTGGTAGAAGGGGAAGAGGGCGGGGGGTGGGAGTGAATGGGTGACGGGCACTGGGGGTTATTCTGTATGTTAGTAAATTGAACACCAATAAAAAATAAATTAAAAAAAATCCAAGAGTTCATTTTTGCTTTTGTTTCCCTTGCTTTTGGAGATGTGTATAGCAAGAAGTTGCTGGAGCTGAGGTCACAGATTGCTGCCTGTGTTATCCTCTAGGATTTTGATGTGTTCCTGTCTGAAATTTAGGTCTTTCATTCATTTTGAGTTTATCTTTTTGTGTGGTGTAAGAAAATGGTCCATTTTTATTCTTCTACATATGGCTGTCTAATTTCCCATACCTCATTTATTGAAATGACTGGCTTTTTGCTATTGGTTATTCTTTCCTGCTTTGTGAAAGATTATTTGGCCATAGCGTTGAGGGTCCATCATTGGGTTCTTTATCTACGTGTCTGTTTTTGTGCCAGTATATACTTTCTTGATGATTATAACCTTGTAATGTAGCTTGAAGTCAGGCACTGTGATGCCCCAGCTTTGGTTTTGTCAACATTACTCTGGCTATTCAGGGCCTTTTCTGGTTCTATCCAAATCTTATGATTATTTGTTCCAACTCTGTGAAAAATGTTGATGGTATTTTGTGGGGGTTGTTTTGTTTTGTTTTAAGATTTTATTTATTTATTCATGAGAGACACAGAGACATAGGCAGAGGGAGGAAGAGCAGGCTCCATGCAGGAGCCCAATGCCAGACTTGATCCTGGAACTATGGGATCATGTCCTGAGCTGAAGGCAGACACTCAACGCTGAGCCACCCAGGTGTCCCTGTTGATGATATATTGAAAGGGATTGCACTGAATGTGTAGATTGCCTTAGGTAGCATAGCCATTTTAACAATATTTAGTCTTCCAATCCATGAGCAAGGAATGTTTTTCCATCTCTTTGTGTCTTCCTCAATTCCTTTCATAAATGTTCTGTAGTTTTTAGAGTACAGATCCTTTACCTCTTTGGTTAGGTTTATTCCTAGGTATCTTCTTGTTTTGGGTGCAATTGTAAATGGGGTGAATTCCTTAATTTCTCTTTCTTTGGTCTCACGGTTAGTGTATATAAATGTAACTGATTTCTGTGTATAGATTTTATATCCTGTCACGTTGCTGAATTGTTCTATGAATTCTAGTGATTTTGGTGTGGACTCTCTAGGGTTTTCCACATAGAGTATCATGTCATCTGCAAAGAGGGAGAGTTTGACTTCTTCTTTGCCAATTTGAATGCCTTTTATTTCTTTTTGTTGCCTGATTGTTGAGGCTAGGACTTCTAGTACTATGTTTTTTTTTAATTTATTTTTTATTGGTGTTCAATTTACTAACATACAGAATAACCCCCAGTGCCCATCACCCATTCACTCCCACCTAGTACTATGTTTAACAACAGTAGTGAGAATGGACATCCGTGTCGTGTTCCTGACCTTAAGTGAAAAGCTCTGTTTTTTATTGAGAATGATACTCGCTGTGGGCTATTGGTAGATAGCTTTTATGATAGTGAGATATGTTCATTCCCTCTATCTGTACACTGCAGAGAGTTTTAATAAAGAAGGAATGTTTTTATTTTATCAAATACTTTTTTTCTGCATCAGTTGAAAGGATCATATGCTTCTCCGATTGACTTATTTCACTCAGCATAATACCCTCCAGTTCCATCCACGTTGAAGCAAATGGTTTGGGGAATATAAATAATAGTGAAAGGGAATATAAGGGAAGGGAGAAGAAATGTGTGGGAAATATCAGAAAGGGAGACAGAGCATAAAGACTCCTAACTCTGGGAAACGAACTAGGGGTGGTGGAAGGGGAGGAGGGCCGGGGGTGGGGGTGACTAGGTGATGGGAACTGAGGGGGGCACTTGATGGGATGAGCACTGGGTGTTATTCTGTATGTTGGCAAATTGAACACCAATAAAAAATAAATTTATTATAAAAAAAGAAAGGATCATATGCTTCTTGTTCTTTCTTGTATTAATGTGTATCACATTGATTGATTTGTGGATGTTGAACCACCATTGCAGCTTAGGAATAACTCCCACTTGGGTGTGGGGAATAATCCTTTTAATACACAATTGTACCCTATTCACTAGTATCTTGGTGAGAATTTTGGCATCCTTATTCATCAGGAATACTAGTCTGTAATTCTTTTTGATGGGATCTTTGGTTTTGAGATCAAGGTAATGCTGGCCTCATAGAATGAGTTTGAAAGTTTTCCTTCCATTTCTATTTTTTGAAGTAGCTTCAGATGAATAGGTATTAGTTCTTCTTTAAATGTTTGGTAGAACTCCTCCTGGGAAGCCATCTGGCCCTGGACTCCTTGTTTGTTGGGATATTTTTGATGACTGCTTCAATTTCCTGGCTGGTTATGGGTCTGCCCAAGTTTTCTATTTCTCCCTGTTTCAGTGTTGGTAGTTATTAGTTTCCATGAATGCATCCAATTCTTCCAGATTGCCTAACTTGTTGGCATTAGTTGCTCATATGTTTTTAATTTTCTTCCTTATTATTGGTTTGTTTAGATTTTCAATTTCATTTTTTAAGATTTTATGTACTTATTCAAGAGAGAGAGAAAGAGATCATGAGAGAGTGGCAAGAGGAACAATGGGAGAGGGATAGAGAGAATCAGAAGCAGGCTCCATGCTAAGTGTGTAATCTGATGTGAGGCTTGATCCCTCAACCAGGAGATCATGACCTGCCCTGAAACTTAGCTGACTGAGCCACCCAGGCACTGCTAGATTTTCTATTTATTAATTATTTAAATTGAGTAGGTTATATGATTCTGGGAATTTATTGATACATTTCTTTTTCCCTGATTTCCATCCACAGAAGTGCTTTGCTTGTATCTTCCTGCAGCATATTTTTCTGTGTTTTCTGGACTGGGATCTGCCACATAATGATATGTCACTTCAGTAGTATTCTTGCTTAGCATTAAATGATTTGCAACACCTCTGGCTACATCTAATTCAAGATATTATGGTTTAGAATGAGCTATGGGGTCCACATTATAAATGTAAAGGGAAACAAAACCCTGGAGTTATTTGAATGGTTCCTATATAATATTTTGGGTGAACCTGAGCTAGGAGTTTCACAGGAGACTGTCCAGGGTGGAAAGGGCCTTCATAAAGTCTGAGTAGAGAGAACTAACAATCCCAGATGCAGAAATATGAGCTGTGTGCCCCATCAGCTACATTCCTTCATCCAGGCTTCTAATCCCCAGAATCTTTCTTTGCTACAGGGTGGGAATGTGACCTTGAGATCTGGCTTCAAATGTTGATCTAATGCATGTGTGCATGTTTGAAATGGCTATCTTCTGAGAATTGTGTTGTCCAGGCCAATATTGCTATATACTGGCAATAAATGGATTAGGGAAATAAGGAGTAATTGGGCATTACTCCTTCCTCTATCATTCTAAAGGTAACTTTCAATGCTGTTTAGAGCTTGGTTCACAGCAAAACATTTCGGTCCTAACCCCTTGTATTGACATACTGCTCAGACAACCTTCTTCTGTTTTATTTTTAAGATATTTATTTATTTATTTATTTATTTGAGAGAGAGAGAGAGAGAGAGAGAGAGAGAGAGAGAAAGCACGAGTGGGGTGAGGGGCAGATGGAAAAACAGACTACCTGCTGAATAGAAAATCCAATGCAGGGCTTGATTCTGGAACTCCAGGATCATGACCCCAGCCAAAGGCAGATGCTTAACCAACTGAACCACCCAGGTACCCTCCTCCTCCCCTTTTAAATACAGCCCCCAATATCACTCTGTGCTATTTTACCTTTTTGTATGAATTCATTCCTTGACCAAATTTCAGCACAGTTCCATCATCTATCATCCGTACCTTTAACTCCAACCTCTCCCATTGTGACTACACTCCAGGGAGGCATTTTGGAAGTCTAATAGGGATGTCATGCACAATTTGAACACTGAAGAGCTAATTAGAAACTAAAGTTTTTTTTAAAAAAAGAATAGTATTTGGCCAAGGCTATTGCAAGGCTAAGCCTGCAATTGAAACAGATTATTGGAACCCACCCCAGACCTGCTGAATTGGAAACTCTGGATGTGAGACCCAGCAATTTATGTTTCCCCAAGTTCACCAAATGTTTCTGTATCATTCATTGAGGTAAGCTATGGATGAATCAAACCTTAAGAAAGACGTAAACAAAAAAAGCATAGCTCCCTAAGCTTTCATCAAGATGTAGCCTTACTTAATAGGGACAAAGCATCTTCCTGCTCTCCGTTTTCAATATAAGGCTAGATATTGCCCCCATCTGGTCTCCATGGTGACTGTGTCTGTGCTCATAAAATACATGGAGGATGTTTAGTAAGATGGAGAAAAGCTCGTTTATTTCTGTCTGCTTCTTTGTGGATTGTTTTTGGTTTTTGCCATTCTCTTTCTACCTGACATTCATCTCTCTCATTCAATGTAAATGATGTACTATTTTATATATTCTCATTGAATTTTGTCTCCTTTCAGGTCCCCAAGCTCCCCTGAACTCTTAAACCATTTTATTACTGAGGATAGATTAGGCTCCACGGTGGTAACAAATAAGTCCCCATATCAGGGAGTTTATAAGAATATAACAATCAAATCTCTAATAATAATTCAAGACATAAATTAAAAAGTAAAGGGTGTTTAAGTTAAAAGTTTGGTGCAGCTAACACATTTCCTAAGTACTGAATGAGAAAGACTAGGACCCTCACTGGTACACGTTTTTTCATGGCCATTGCCATGCCCAAGCTTTGTGCATTTCTCATTCTGGATCTTGGGTACCCAGAAACCTCATTTGTGAGGTGATCGGGAATGGCATATTTGTGATTTGGTTTCTGAGTGTTCGGGGCTTTCAACTGGATTCATTTATAGACACATTATATAGACTTAAAATACTGTAGATTCATTTTCTGAGAACAGAGCCAGTGGCAGGCAGTTGGAAAGATGGGGAGATAACTGGTAGCCTTCTGTGCTGGCAAAGTTTTGTTCCAGACTCTGAATGGAGGTTTTATATTACTTCTGTGCTTTCTGTTTGTATTCTTACTTGAAGAACAGAAATATAGAAAGTGTGCCACCTTGTCTTCCTCTCTTCCCTAAATTCATTCCTTCAGTTCTTGTTCTCATCACCTTGTAGAGAAAACAAGTAGGGCTGGTTGGGTACTACACTAAGATTAGTGGTCTTCTGTACACATGTACTTGTCAAACATTGTTTTTGATAACTGTGTGAGGATCCACACTAAAGATATAGAGAGTTGAAAAACTAAATTCTGATTGATGGATATTTAAATGAGACGTTGCAAGGGGGAAAATGTCTGTGTGTGGTAAGGGATTTTCCAGAAGGCTGTGTGGATAGTACATATGTTTGGGAGCTTTTCTAATCACAAATATGAGCTGCCATTCCATCTATCTTCATTCCCTTTTTAAAAGATTTTATTTATTTATTTGAGAGAGAGGGATGGAGGGAGGAAGGGAGGGAGAGAGAGAGAGAGAGAAAGAGAAAAAGAGAGATGGAGTTAGAGCAGGAGCAAGGAGGAGAGGGTAAAACAAGCTCCCCACTGAGCAAGGAGCCAGACTCTGAGCTCAATCGCAAGACCCTGGGATCATGATCCAAGCCAAAAGCAGACACTTAACTGACTGAGACACCCAGATGCCCACCACCCATCCTCATTCTCTATCTCAGGATTTTTTTCCTTAAAGCATATTTTGTCTATGAAGTGTAGATAAGATACTGTAGATGGAAAATAGTGTTCAAACCAGAGACAGGATTTTATTTTTACTTAAACTTCCAAGTATTAATTTTTTCAAGTTTTTATTTAAATTTCAGTTAATGTGCAATGTAATATTAATTTCTGATGTACAATAGAGTGATTCATTTCTTTCATATCACAAGTGCACTCCTTAATTCTCATCACCTATTTCACTCATCTTACTACCCACCATACTTCTATACTTCTGAACACCATCAATTTATTCTCTGTACTTGAGTCTATTTCTTGGCATACTTCTCTCTCTCTCTCTCTCTCCTTTTTCCATTGTTCATTTTTTTTGTTTCCTAAACTCCACATATGAGTGAAATCATACAGTATTTATCTTTATCTGTCTGACTTATTTCTCTTAGTATAATGCTCTCTAGCTCCAGCCATATCACTGCAAATGGCAAGGTTTCATTCCTTTTTATGGATGAGTAATATTTCATTGTTTTATGCATCTTCTTTATCCATCCACTAGTTGAGGGATATTTGGGCCCTTTCCATCATTTGGCTATTGTTGATAATGCTGCTATAAACATTGGAGTGCATGTACCTCTTCAAATCAGTATTTTTGTGTCCTTTGGGTAAATACCTAATAGCGCAATTTCTGAATCATAGCAGAGTTTTTTTTCTTAACTTTCTGAGGAACTTTCATACTGTTCTCTAGAGTAGCTGCACCATTTTGTATTCTCACCAACAGAGCAAGAGGGTACCCCTTTTTCAACATTCTCAAAAACTGCACAACAATATGCAAAAGAAAGAATCTGGGCCACTTGCTTGCACCATACAATGCAAAACATGAACCCATTAAAATCCTTGAGAAGAACACAGGAAGTAATATCCTTGACATCAACCGTAGCTATTTCTCACTAGATATATCTTCTAAGGCAAAGGAAACAAAAGCAAAAATAAACCATTGGGAGTTCATCAAAATACAAAGCTTCTGCACAGTGAAGGAAACAATAAAGCTAGGAAGCGACCCACAGAATGAGAAGACATTTACAAATGACATATCTGATAGAGGTTAATATCCAAAATACATAACTTATTACACTAAACACCCAAAAAATGAATAATCCAATTAAGAATTGACGGACGCTGAGGGGGGCACTTGATGGGATGAGCAGTGGGTGTTATTCTATATGTTGGCAAATTGAACACCCATAAAAAATAAGTTTATATAAAAAAGAGAATTGTGCAGAAGACATGAATAGACTTTTTCCCAAAGAAGATATCCAGATGGCCAACAGACACATGAAAAGATGCTCAATCTCACTGATTATCAGGGAAATATAAATCAAAACCATAATCAGATATCACTTCACACCTGTCAGAATGGCTAAAATCAACGACATAAGAAACAACAGGTATTGACCCATCTCTCATGTAACTTGGGGCTCTAGGAAAAGGCGATAGAGGTGCTTCAAATATGTGAAATTAAAAAAGAAACTCTAATAACTTATGACTCTGTGAATGAAAGAGAAACACATAAATTCAACAGGTGTGTGGCAAAGCCTTCAGAAGACAGAGGGGAGACTAGAGGATTTCTGAAGAGAACAACTGTGCCTGAAGAAACCTGATCTCTGAAAGCTGAGACATCCTGCCAGCCCAGCTCTTCATGTCTAGTCTATGATTTCCACAATCCCTGTCTGCCTAGGAGGCCGCTGTAGCTGCTGAAGTCATACTGTAAAGTGGGCTCTACTAGGGAAATCTATTATAGACTTATAATCATATTGCTATATTTTCCCATGAGGGATAAAGAACAGGTATAAGGCAAGTGGAAAAGAGGTAGGGGAGCATGGAGATAAATCCGTAATCCTTTCTAGTGAGAGGGTTCTATTGGTGTTTGTGGGCTTCCTGTTATTTACTATGGCACCTGTGCACTCATAATTTCTAAAAAAAAAAAAAAAAAACAGCAAGCTAGTGCCTTAGGAGCTTGGGAGAAGAGGCCATCCATGTCTGTTCTACCTTCAGTTGGCATATAGCCCATATTATGCTCTCATATGGGCAAAAAGTTCCTTCTTCATTGTGTAATGACTAGTTTCTTGTCCAGAAATTAAAGAAACTCACTCCTTTCTCCCTACCCTGTCTCATTCTTGGCTAAGAGGAATGTTCATGGAACCTGCACACACTTCTTGGTAAACAAAGGATTTCCATGTTCATAAAAAAGGCTGAGTGGGTCTTCGGAAGATGATTTGCCATTTTTTCCCTATATATTTCGTCATCTCGTGTGGTTTATGATCAGCAATATTAACTCCCTTATCGACATAATTCATATAAATCTCTTTCCAGGGATCCCTGGGTGGCGCAGTGGTTTGGCGCCTGCCTTTGGCCCAGGGCGCGATCCTGGAGACCCAGGATTGAATCCCATGTCAGGCTTCCGGTGCATGGAGCCTGCTTCTCCCTCTGCCTGTGTCTCTGCCTATCTCTCTCTCTCTCTCTCTCTCTCTCTCTCTGTGTGCCTATCATAAATAAATTTTTTAAAAAATTTAAAAAAATCTCTTTCCAATATTGTTGCCTCACTTCAATCCTGACTTTATTCATAAATACTTATTTTTTAATATGCCAACTTTCACATTTTAACATCTATAATGATGTTAAAATATAAATCAGCAAGTTATTAGAATTGGATCGTTTAATTGGGTACGTTCTTGGTTTTTTTTTCCTTAATGCTACATAAAATAATGGGGTATTTGAAGTCAATTACCTCTTAGATTTAATGAAATACATATGTGTGATGATTTGGGACATGAGGTGAAATATAAGGTCTCTGGTTGTGATACAGAGGGTAAAGACAAATTCTTAATATTGGTATCTTAAGATATGGAATTTAAAATTTAATTTAAATTTTAAATTTGAATAAAGATGAGTTTGAATAAGGATGAGATAAAAGGTGGTGGTGTTTTGCCCTTATTTATATAAGATGACACTGACAGCACTGTAGGCAGCCAACTATGCTTATAGACATAACTGGAAGGGGCAGTATCTGGAAACCAAAATATTCACTCCACACTTCTTGTCACCAGGGATTCCATGGCCAATGTTCAGGATTAAAGCACTTAGATAGGCATGAGATTTGACCACATCTTGTCCAAAGCATGTGAGATTGAATCTTTTAATAGTATGATAATGGGCTTTTAACTGTGTAGATTATTTTCATGTGATGGAGATGCTGAAGGCCAAATGGAAGGTGGAAAATTAGACCCACTTCTGACCTTAGTACTTGGATGGAGCTTTATAGTCCATGAGTACTTGTATTGGCATGTGGTAGGGAGGTTTGCATCTGCACCCTAATTTCTATTATATTGGAGAAGACTGGGTAAGGGAGTGCTAAGGGAGGAATTTCTAGTTGCCTTGTGCTTGCTGGGTCCTTCCCTCTCCACTAAGTTAATGGATCTTTGAGGGATGTTTGCTGTATTTCCTCTGTGTAATCAAAACAAAATATGGCCTAATAGAAATGTGTGTGTGCTCAGATCCTAACTTCTCCCTCCATGTATATGTCATAGCATTGAGATTTGGTACCCTCATAAATATCTGAAGGTGAGATCTTACCAGGAAATTTACCAGGAAATAGGGAATAAGTTTTTATAATATGTGAATTAAGGGTCTAGAAGCAAAAGAGGACTTCCAGAGGACCCCTGAGAAAACTGGCTGCCGCCTAGAAACAGCTCTTCAGATTTCAGAGATGTGAGTCGCATTCCCTGTTAAGGTAATTCCTTATTCTTGGCTGCATTTTTCTAGAATCTAGTGGTGGGCACTGAAGGGGGCACTTGACGGGATGAGCACTGGGTGTTATTCTGTATGTTGGCAAATTGAACACCAATAAAAAATAAATTTATTAAAAAAAGAATACACTTATCTTGATGCACTCTGAGAATATAGAATTGTTGAATCTTTATATTGTACACCTGAAATTAATATACTACTGTGTGTTATATTTTTTTAAAAATAAAATAAATAAATCAAAAATAAATAAATAAATAAACCCCATCTTCTTTATCCATTCATCTTTCAATGGACACCGAGGCTCCTTCCACAGTTTGGCTATTGTGGACATTGCTGCTATGAACATCGAGGGGCAGGTGTCCCGGCGTTTCATTGCATCTTTGGGGTAAATCCCCAGCAGTGCAATTGCTGGGTCGTAGGGCAGGTCTATTTTTAACTCTTTGAGGAACCTCCACACGGTTTTCCAGAGTGGCTGCACCAGTTCACATTCCCACAGTGCAAGAGGGTTCCCCTTTCTCCACATCCTCTCCAACATTTGTGGTTTCCTGCCTTGTTAATTTTCCCCATTCTCACTGGTGTGAGGTGGTATCTCATTGTGGTTTTGATTTGTATTTCCCTGATGGCAAGTGATGTGGAACATTTTCTCATGTGCATGTTGGCCATGTCTATGTCTTCCTCTGTGAGATTTCTGTTCATGTCTTTTGCCCATTTCATGATTGGATTGTTTGTTTCTTTGCTGTTGAGTTTAATAAGTTCTTTATAGATCTTGGATACTAGCCCTTTATCTGATGTGTCATTTGCAAATATCATCTCCCATTCTGTAAGTTGTCTTTTAGTTTTGTTGACTGTTTCTTTTGCTGTGCAGAAGATTCTTTGGGATTTTTTTAAGTTGGTGCCTCCTATTAAAATTGGTTTTCAAATTTGTCTGTAAAATCTTTGTTGCTGAGAACAGAGTTCAATAGCAAGCAGTAGGCGAGGAAACAGAAGGGGGATGCTGGGAGCACTGTGAACTTTTCTTCACTCTAGAAGGAATCCTTGTTGCCATTCTCAGGGACCCCTCCACAGAGGGGAACAGATAAGGATTGGAATATAGCCTGACTTTCTCAATGTGGTATTGCAGAAAGAAGAATAAATCAATGAATCACAGACAAGAAAGCTCAAAAGTAGATACATGCATATAAAAGCAAATCATTGGGTCGTCTGGGTGGCTCAGCAGTTGAGCATCTGCCTTTGGCTCAGGGTGTGATCCTGGAATCCCAGGATCCAGTCCCACTTCAGGCTCCCTGCATGGAACCTGCCTCTCCCTCTGCCTGTGTCTCTGCTTTCCTCTCTGTGTCTCTCATGAATAAATAAATAAAATCTTTAAAATAAATATATAAATAAAAGCAAACCATTTATAAGAAAGATCATTGGGGGAAAGATAGATTTTCCAATAAATGCATGAGCATACTGAATAGCTATGGAGGGAAATAAAATCTGATCTTTGACCTTACATTATACACAAAATAAATTCCACGTGGATTATACACCTAAATATTTAAAACAATTTAATGCAGTATCTAGAACCTAATTTAGAGAAATAATCTCATAACATTAGGGTAGGGAAAAATTTCTTAAATTATATGTGGAAATGTATTTACCAAAAAAGAGAAAAGATATTCTAACATAGTTGATGAAAAGACTTGAGACCGAAAGAGTCATGCTCGAGATTCTTCCACTTTTTTCTTATAGGAATTTAGCTCAGATTCAGAACTGGAACATGGGACTCTTAGTAGTGTTTATCTCGAGATGTGAGAATTGAATACGTTAATAATACATAATACTAAATTTATAATCACGACTAAGTCAGTATTTGCTAATACTAAGAGCTTTTTCTAAGTAATTACAAAGTTGATTGTATCAAATATAAGGTGCATCATTATTGTGAATGTCATGAGGAAAGGATAAGTGATGGAAAGAATTTGTGACAAGCTATGACACAAATATTTCTTGTCACTTAGAATTTTTTATCTTATACTTATGAAAAATCTCTCCTAAACTTATATAGAAGTGGACATTTATGTTCTATAACTTTTATGATCATAAGAGATGAAAAATTAAGCACTTTGCTGACAAAAGTATTCCTGAAATTTCTCCCACTCAGAGTCAAACTCTTGTGACTCACTATTCAACTCATGTTGTCTGATTTTCCTCACATTATTATCATCTGTGCTAAACAGGAGTTTTACAGATGCCACATTTCTTGAAAAATTCTTATACTTCTCTCTCTCTCAGAGTATCTTTCAACATATTGACACCAAGTCTGCAAGTTTTGAAGAAGATAACATTCTCAGAGGTGTCAATGGGAGGTTTTAGACCAAATTTTTTTTCTTTTCTTTCTTAAGAATTTTATTTATTTATTCATAAGAGACACAGAGAGAGAGAGGCAGAGACACAAACAGAGGGAGAAGCAGGCTTCTCACAGGGAGCCTAATGTGGGACTCTATCCCTAGACCCCGGGATCATGCCCTGAGCCAAAGGCAGATGCTCAACCATTGAGCCACCCAGGCATCCCTAGACCAAATTGCATGCACATGCATACAGTGACAACATCATTATGATTGGCTTCCAGCCAATAGTGTTTGTACACTATCAATTTTAAGGTGCATCTCTATCTGAAATATGTGCAATGTATGCTCCAGCATCAATGGAATGTACTATTTGTCTCTGTGACTGCCTATTTCTCAGTGTAAAATCATCTGTTGTATCCTGGTCTCTTACGAGGAAACATACTTAAATTTAGTTTTATATAAGTCGAACAATTCCATTTGCATTCTACTTGATCATTAGAGATATTTGAATTTTTGAACTACTGAAATCCCTAGATTATATATGAAGAGATAGTATTATAAACTATGGCTCAATCCATTGAAATGGAAAATAAAAATGGCCAAGATTTAGTTGAAATTTTTTACTGGAACAATAGTTTTCTAAAGGATAGAAGAAGCTTTATCTTGAGAATTTCTACCCTAATCTTAGAAATATGAGTAATGCTCTCTCTCTCTCTGTAAGTGGCATTCAAATTTGATTCTTGATCCATAACTACTATCTTTTTTCTTTTTTAAGATTTTATTTATTTATTCTTGAGAGACACAGAGAGAGAGGGAGAGAGAGAGAAAGAAAGAGAGAGAGAGAGAGAGAGGCAGAGACACGGGCTCCATACAGGGAGCCCAATGTGGGACTCGATCCCAGGACTCCAGGATCACACGCTGGGCTAAAGGCAAACACTAAACCACTGAGCCACCCAGGTGTCCCTATCTTTTTCTTTTTTCATTCCTCCTTCTAATCAGATGGTCTGTGATCATACAAATCATTTTATGGTTTCTCAGCAATTAAGCAGATGTACTATGGCCTTCATAAAGTGTCTTTTTCTCAGCTTACTTGCTATTCTGACCAATTCTACTTTTGAATTGAAATAGGCTTTAGTGTTCACTGGTGAACTTATTAAGAGAAGAAACAGCTCATCTAATTCATGATTTAGGATGTTCATGGAAATTGCACTCAAAGTTGCAAGCTCAGGAAGGCTGAATTAAGTGAACAGCAGTCTAGACCTTAAATATATGAGTCATGCATACACTAGAATCCATAATTTATTCAAGCTAGAGTTTGAAGACAGGATAATGTGTTCTTTATATACATATATATATAAATTTATTTTTTATTAGTGTTCAGTTTGCCAACATATAGAATAACACCCAGTGCTCATCCCATCAAGTGCTCCCCATCAGTGCCCGTCACCCAGTCACCCCCACCCCTGCCCACCTCCCTTTCTATATCACCCCTAGTTCGTTTCCCAGAGTTAGGAGTCTCTCATGTTCTGTCTCCCTTTCTGATATTTCCCACTCATTTTTTCTCCTTTCCCCTTTATTCCCTTTCATTAATTTTTATATTCCCCAAATGAATGAGACCATATCATGTTTGTCCTTCTCCGATTGACTTATTTCACTCAGCATAATACCCTCCAGTTCCATCCACGTTGAAGCAAATGATGGGTATTTGTCGTTTCTAATGGCTGAGTAATATTCCATTGTATACATAAACCGCATCTTCTTTATCCATTCATCTTTCGATGGACACCAAGGCTTCTTCCACAGTTTGGCTATTGTGGACATTGCTGCTAAAAACATCGGGGTGTTCTTGCCTCGTGATGTGTTCTGAGACTTAGGGATGTTTACAATGGTATCTTTCTGAGAATTCTGGTGGTCAGACCAGACTCTGTGAAATGTGGTCACAAGTGGCTTAATATATTGTGAGAAAGATATCATGCAGGCTATCAGAGAATAGTTTTTGAGGACTTGATGCTTAACTGTGTTATCTGTGCCTGTCAATACAATTCTAGGTCTATCTTCTGTTTTCTCTAAATCCTAAGCACTTTGGGCTCATTGTTTGGCTCTTCTATTTGTCATTTATGAGTTGAGACACCCTTGCCCATATATAATTGTGGCTGACAATTCTGGTTTTAGGGATTTTTGGTCATTGGTTGGTTGGTTGATTGATTTTGGTTATGATTCAGTAAATATTTTGGTGAGGAATGACATTCACAATACACATCACAATAGATTATAATTTGTACATTGAAATGAAGAAAGGGGGATTTGACAAGTCATTTAGCTGTTATAAAAACTCCAGAAAAAGTGAAATGAATGGCATAACCCTCTATGTTTTAAGATGTGGAATTTAAATGAGTTGTCCTTTCATTAAGAATAAATTTTGAGCTTGGAGGAGCGAAAAGTTTTCTTGAATCAAATGCATCAAATGTTTCTAAATTACAGCTATTTCAATCTCAGCAGTTAGATAGAGATCACTGTAACTCTCACTCCAGGTCTCCTGGCTCCAGGTACTAGTTTTCTCACTGAAGGTCTAAATGTGGTATGGAGAATGTATCCCATGACTATGGGTATTAATGTAAGAGCTTTGATTTTGTGTATATCCATGAGACTACAGAATGCAGTTCCATGCCTTTCTAGATATGAATCCTCAAAACCCTGGTGCTACCTGACAGGAGTGCTGAAGCCTGTAAAAAAGGAGCTGTGTAAGGGATGAGTATGTGATCTCTTCTGGGAGGATCTTTATTTAGCCAGCACATTTGCTCTTGTCATTCAACCTGTGCCCATCTCTTAGACATCACATGGAGCATTAGGATATGCATTATTGTGCTTGTTCTTATCTTGTCTTTTATTTTCTTCTTTTCTCTACCAGGTTTTCTCCACCCGTGCACAATACATAATTAATCATTCAATTCTCTTCTTCTAACAAATACCAGGTACCTAAGGTTCACTCTCAAATGAATGTAAGCAGGGACTGTCTAAAACATCATGTTTATAAAGTTGTTTTTTTTTTTTTTTTTACCCAGACCACCTGTTCTCATGACCAAATCTATTCTGTGACCTTCATTCTTCACAGAGGGTTATAGAAATCCACTACATGAATGTAAAGAAACTACATGGTCCCATGAATTCATGATGGAGTCTGCCAAATGAAAAGAAATTATCATACGTTTTCAAAAGGGATTATTGGTCTTTTGAAAACTTGAAGATGGAATTCCTGCATCAGAAAGTCTTCTGAATTCAAAAATGTGATTAATGTTTCCTAACATTGATGTCTCTCAATGTTAGCTTCTAATGTCCAGAAGCTATGTCTTTGAAAAAAATTCTAGTGACATTCTACAAATACACTGCCAGAGGATGTGTAAAAGTGGGATTTATGAGGTACAGGTGCCTATTTTTGAGAAAGTGGTTGCTGAAACTAAAGTTGTGACACAGTGATGGGGAGTATTAAGAGAGAAAGTAAAGATCCAGAGAATCCCTGGAACTTGAGGTGGACTTTCTGAAGCAGGTGCAACTGCATTAGCAAAGGTGTATGTATAAGAGAAACTGCTTTCTTGTTTTCTCCCCCAAGTCCATTTATCCTCTGAGCCCAAGGGTTTGTGTTGTTTCTTTATGTCTTTGCTTTGTGGTTTCTTTTTTTGGATTTTTAATCCAGTTCCAAAATAAAACTTAAAAAAATCTTTGGCACTGAATGGGGCACTTGACGGGATGAGCACTGGGTATTATACTGTATGTTGGCAAATTGAACTCCAATAAAAAAATATACAAAAAATCTCTGGAAAAATTTTAGATTTACAAAAATTAGCTAAGATAGTATGAAGAGTTTCATATACACTTCACAGTACTGTAATGTTAACATTATACATAACCATTATATTTATGAAAATAGAGAAATTGACAGTGGTGAAAACCAAATGCAGTTCTTCATATTTTACCAGCAGGTTTTTCTTTTCTTTTTGAGAGAGAGAGAGGTGGGAGAGAGAGAGAGAGAGAGGGTTGAGGGGCAGAGGGAGAGAGGCAGAGAGAATCCCAACAGACACTGCAAGAGTGTGGAGTCCGATGTGGGGCTTGATCTCACAACCCTGAGATGGTGACTTGAACTGAAATAAAGAGTTGGACATTTAACCAACTGAGCCACCCAGATGACCCTTACAAGTAGGTTTTATTAAGGCAATTCTTTTGTTACAGTAACCAATCCAGGAAACCACATTAAATTTATTCACCAGGTGTATTATTTATTTATTGATGCCTAACAAATTACTACATTATTTACGAGCTTCAAACCACATACACATATTATCTCAAAGTTTATCTGAGGTAAGCCCCTAGAAATATAGACAGAGGAAGATGGCAGCAGAGTAAGAGTGCCCTAGACTTGTCTAGTTCCATGAACACAATTAGATAATTATTAAATCATCATAAATACCCAGTAAATCAACCTGGAGACTAACATAACAAATTCTACAACTAAAGGAAGAAATGGGACATGCCAAAGAAGGCAGGAAGTCTGGAGACATGGTTTAGGGGATAAACTGATCATGGGTGCTGTGCTAGGGAGCCATGGTCATGAAGAAGTAGGAGAGAGAGAGGAGCACTTGGAGAGCACACAAGAACATTTCCCCAAAGCCATTGGCTTGGAAAATGAGAGCATCTGAATTCTTGCATTCAGTGGGGCTTAATGTCTTTAGTGAATGTGGCTGGGAAAGAGCCCAGAGGGCACAGTGCTGCTCCCTGAGCGAAGGCAGGTAAATAACCCAGGGATACACAGCATGGAAACAAAAATGTGAAGAATTCCTGGGAAACACAGTGGGGAGATTATTCATTCTTCTCAGAGCACATCCTTGAGAGGCAGCATGCCTGAAGACATCTATCCAGGAACACAGGAGCTTTCCAGTGTCATTTCCCATCTTTGCCCCTCAGCATAAACACAGAGCCATCTGCAGGAAGCACTGCCTCGCTGACACTGGCTGTCTGACATCCTTTTTTTTAATGATAAGCTTTTTATTTTACTTTTTATTTTTTTATTGGAGTTCAGTTTGCCAACATATAGCATAACATCCAGTGCTCATCTCGTCAAGTGCCCCCCCTCAGTGCCCATCACCCAGTCACCCCAACTGCCCACCCACCTCCCTTTCCACTACCTCTTGTTCATTTTCCAGAGTTAGGTGTCTCTCATGTTCTGTCATCTTCACTGATATTTTCACTCATTTTCTATCCTTTCCCCTTTGTTCCCTTTCACTATTTTTTATATATGTCTGACATCCTTAAACAAAATCCCACCTTCCTCTGAACTCTGGCAGGACTCTCCTTTTTAAATTTTTTTTTAAATTTAAGTTCAATTAGCCAACCTATAGTATATCATTAGTTTTGGATATAATGTTCAATAATTTATCACATTTGTATTACATGCAGTGCTCATTACACCATGTGCCCTCCTTAATGCCCATCACTCAGTTACTGCACCCCCCTCATCCACCCCTCTTCCTGCAGCCCTCAGTTTCTTTCCCAGAGTTAGGAGTCTCTCATGATTTGTCTCCCTCTCTGATTTTTTTCCCATTCAGTTTTCCCATCTTTCCCTTATGGTCTTCTGCACTATTTTTTTTAATATTTTGCATATGAGTGAAACCATCTGATAATTGTCTTTCTCTGACTGACTCATTTTGCTCAGCATAATACCCTCCAGTTCCATCCACATCAATGTAAATGTTAAGTGTTGATCCTTTCTGACAGCTGAGGAATATTCCATTGTGTGTGTGTTTGTGTGTGTGTGTGTGTGTGTGTGTGTGTGTGTGAATATGTATATCACATCTTCTTTATCCATTCATCTATTGAAAATCATCTCAACTCTTTCCACAGTTCCACAGTTTGGCTAATGTGACATTGCAGCTATGAACATTGGGGTGCAGGTGCCCCTTCATTTCACTACATCTGTATCTTTGGGGTAAATACCCAGTAGTGCAATTTCTGAGTTGTAGGGTAGTTCTAGTTTTAACTTTTGAGGACCCTCCCACACACTGTTTTCCAGAGTGGCTGTACCAGCTTGTATTCCCACCAACAGTGCAAGAGTATTCCCCTTTCTCCACATCCTCACCAACATGTGTTGTTTCCTATCCTGTTAATTTTAGCCATTCCAACTGGTATGAGGTGGTATACCACTAATAGTTTTGATTTGTATTTCCCTGATGCCCATTGCTGTGGAACATTTTTTCATTTGCCTGTTAGCCATTTGTAGGTCTTCTTTGGAGAAATGTCTTTTCATGTCTACTGCCCATTTCTTGAATGGATTGTTTGCTTTTTGGGGGTGCTGAGTTTGCAAAGTTCTTTATAGATCTTGGATACTAGCCCTTTATCTGATATGTCCTTTCCAAATATCTTCTCCCATTCTGTAGGTTGCTGCCTTTTAGGTTTTTTTTTTTTTTTTTTTTTTTACTGTTTCCTTTGCTGTGCAGAAGCTTTTTCTTTTGATTAAGTCTCAATAGTGCATTTTTGCTTTTGTTTCCCTTGCCTTTGGAGATGTGTCTTGCAAGAAATTGATGGAGCCAAGGTCATAGATGTTGCTGCCTGTGTACTCCCCTTAGATTTTGATGGGTTCCTGTCTGAAATTTAGGTCTTTCATCCATTTTAAGTTTATCATTGTTTATAATGTAAGAAAATGGTCTAGTTTCAGTCTCCTGCGTGTGGCTGTACAATCTTCCCAACTTCATTTATTGAAGTGACTGTCTTTTTACCATTGGATATTCTTCCCTGCTTAGTCAAAGATTATTTGACCATAGAGTGGATGGTCCATTTCTGGGTTCTCTATTCTGTTCTATTGATCTATGTGTCTGTTTTTATGCCAGTACCATATTATCTTGATGATTACAACATTGTAGTATAGCTTGAAATCAGGCATTGTGATGCTCCAGCTTTGGTTTTCTTTGTCAACATTCCTCTGGCTATTCGGGGTCTTTTCTGGTTCCATACAATCTTATGATTATTTGTTCCAGCTCTGTGAAAATTTTTGATGGTATTTTGAAAGGGATTGCACTTAATGTGTAGATTGCTCTAGGTAGCTTAGCCATTTAAACAATATTTAGTCTCCAATCCATGAGCAGGGAATGTTTTTCCATTACTTTGTGCCTTACTTAATTTCTTTCAGAAGTGTTGTGGAGTTTTTAGAGTACAGATCCATTACCTCTTTGATTAAGTTTATTCCTAGATATCTCCTGGGTTTTGGTGTAATTCTAAATGGGGTTGATTCCTTAATTTCTTTCTTCTGGCTCATTGGTGTATAGAAATGCAAGTGATTATTGTGCCTTAATTTTGAATCCTGCCACACTGCTGAATTGCTGTGTTCTAGCAATTTGGGGATGGAGTCTTTTGGGTTTTCCACATACAGTATGGTGCCATCTATGAAAAGTGAGAGTTTGACTTCTTTGCCAGTTTGAATGCCTTTTATTTCTTTTTGTTCTCTGTTGATACTAAGACTTCTAGCATTATGTTGAACAATAGTGGTGAGAACTCTCTTTCCCAATCAAGCTATACTCAGTCCCAGAATGGTAGAGACTTCCCCAGGAAACCAGCACAAATCCCTGTCCATGCCATGTCTCACAACCAGAGAGTTCTACAGGACCTTATTTTTTTCTGGAAGTAGCGGCAGGCCTCATTTCATAAGCACATCAAAGAACACCTAGTTAAAACTCACCATATTCAGGCCAGGGACCAAATATTGCCTACAGTAGACAAGGAAAGTGTCTTCAGACAACTGGCCCAAAGGATAGAGCAGCCAAAATAGAACAGCAGATTGTACATAGCACCCACCAGAGACATTTTCTGAAGCACCACACATAACATGGCCTGTTCTTCATAAGGCCATTACCTTCAGGATCAGGAGACATAACTGGCTTTTCTAACAGAGAACAAGGCAGAGACCTAGACAAAATGCCTAGAAGGAATAATTTATCACAAATGAAAGAACAATATAAGGCTATAGCCAGAGATCTAAGCAAAAGAGATATAAGTAATATCTATGCATGATGGAGAATTTAAGGCAAACTATCATAAAGATACTCACTGGTTTTAAGAAAAGAATAGAAGTAAACTGTGAGACTCTTAATACAGATAAAAGAGTCTAAAAAGAATCAGAGCTGAAGAATGTAATTACCAAGATTGGAAGCGGGTTTGATGCAATGAATGGGAGGCTGGAAGAAGCAGAGGAATGAATTAGTGATGTAGAGAACAAAATAATGGAAAATAATGAAGCTAAACAAAAGCAATATAGAATTACACATGAGACTACATGGGGAAATCAATAATTCCATCAAACATAAAAAAAAATTGTATCATAGGAGTCCCAGAAGAATAGAAAGAAAAGAGGGCAAAAAGTTTATTTGAAGAAATAATAGCTGAAAAATTACTTAATCTGGGTAAGAAAACAGACATCTGGACCCAGGAGGCATGAAGAACTACCATTAAAACCAACAAAAGCTCTGGGAAACGAACTAGAGGTGGTGGAAGGGGAGGTGGGGGTATGTGACTGGTTGACGGGCACTGAGGTGGGCACTTGAAGGATGAGCACTGGGTGTTATTCTATATGCTGGCAAATTGAACACCAATAAAAAATAAATTTATAAAAATAAAAAAAATTATAAAAAATAAAATAAATAAAATAAAATAAAATAAAATAAAATAAAATAAAATAAAGGTTTATGGGCAGCCCCAGTGGCTTAGCGGTTTAGCACTGCCTTCGGCCTGAGGCATGATCCTAGAGACCCGAGATTGAGTCCCACATCAGGCTCCCTGCACGGAGCCTGCTTCTCCCTCTGTCTGTGTCTCTGTCTCTCTCTTTTTGTGTGACACTCATGAATAAATAAATAAAATCTTTAGAAAAAATAAAAATAAATTAATTAAAGGTTTAATCTGTATATCACAAAAAACACAACAAAAGCAAGCTAACACCACACATATAATAACTAAATTTTTAAAATATATTGATAAAGAAAAAATCTTAAAAGCAGCAGGACAAAAGAAGTCCTCAACTTACAAGGAAAAACCCATAACGCTGGCTGGAGATTTCTCAACTGAAACTTGGCATGTCAGAAGACAGTGGCATGATATATTCAAAGTCCTGAATGGGAAAACTCTTCAACCAAAAATACTCTATGTAGCAAGGCTATCATTTAGAATAGAAGGAGAGATCAAGACTTTCCCAGACAAAAACTAAAGCAGTCTGTTACCACTAAACCAGCCCTTCAAGAAATATTGGAGTGGGGGGAACACCTGGGTGGTTCACACGGCTCTGTTCAACTCCTGATTTTGGCTCAGGTCATGACTGTGGGGTTGTGTTATCAAGCCCCACAGTGAGTTCCCTCTCCCTCATGCCCTCCTCCCATCTCTGCCTTTCAAAATAAAAGAGAAAAAATATAATAAAGGGACTCTGAGTGGAAAGGAGACACCAAAAGTGACAAATACAAAAGGTATCACAGAAAATCTCCAGAAACAACAAAATGAATGAATGAATGAATGAATGAATGAACGAATGAATGAATGAATAATAAAAGGATAGCAATAGGTACTTATATATCAATCATTACTTTGGACTAAATGCTCCAATCAAAGGATATAGGGGATCAGAAGTCATAAAAATGAGCTATCTCTATGTCGTCTATAAGAGATTCATTTTAGACCTAAAGACATCAGCAGATTAAGAAACAAACAACGGGTAGTGGAAGGAGAGGTAGGTGACTGGGTGATGGGCACTGGGTAGGGCACTTGACAGGATGAACACTGATTGTTATACTATATGCTAGCAAATCGAACTCCAATAAAAAATACCAAATAAATAAATAAATAAATAAATAAATGTGAGGAGATACAGAAATATTTATTATGCAAATTCTCAAAAGAAATCAGGAGTAGCAATACTTATATCAGACAAAATAGACTTTAAAACAAAGACAGTAACATGAGACAAAGAAGGGGGTTTCATAATAAAAAAGACAATTAAGAAGTTCTCACAACTGTAAATATGTATGCACCTAACATGAGAGCACCCAAATATATAAAACAATAACAAACATAAGGAACTAATTGATAATAACGCAATAATAGTAGGAGACCTTAACACCCCAATTTCATAATGGACAGATCATCTAAACATAAAATCAACAAGGAAACAATGGTTTTGAATAGCGAATGGGATCAGAAGGATTTAACAGATATTTTCAGAACAATCCATCCTAAAACAGTAAAATACACATTCTTTTCAAGTGAGCATGGAACGTTATACAGAATAGATCACAAATTAGGTTACAAATTAGGCCTGAATAAATACAAAAAGATCAAAGTTATACCATGCAACTTTTGTGTCCACAACACTATGAAACTGGAAATAAATCACAAGAAAAAAACATTTTAGAAGACCACAAATACACGGAGGGTAAATACCATGCTACTAAACGATGAATGGGTCAACCAGGAAATCAAAGATATGAAAAAGTACATGGAAACAAATGAAAATGAAAACGCAGTGTCCCCAAGCCTTTAGGATGCAGCAAAAGTGATCCTAAGAGGGAAGTATATAGCAATACTGGCCTAACTTAAGAAACAAGTAAAATCTCAAATAAACAACCTATTGTTATACCTATAGGAGCTAGAAAAAGAACAGTAAAATGAAGCCTGAAGCTGGCAGAAGGGAAATAATGAAGATTAGAGTGGAAATACATAATATGAAAATTAAAAGACAATAGAACAGGTCAATGAAACCAGAAGCTGGTTTTTATTTTTAAAAAATAAAATAAAATTGATAAACTCCTAGCCAGACATATCAAAAGAAAAAGAAAAAGGACCTAAATAAGTAAAATTGCAGTGCAGAGAGAAGAAATAAAAACCAACATCAAAGAAATAAAAATAATTATAAGAGAGTGTTATGAATAGGTATATGCTAAAAATTTGGGCAACCTGAAAGAAAAGGATAAATTCCTAGAAACACATAAACTACAAACCTGAAAGAGGAAGAAATAGAAAAAAAAAACTTGAATAGACTGACAACCAGGAAAGAAATTTAATCAGTAATCAAAAACCTCTCAAGAAACAAAAGTCCAGGGCCAAATGGCTTCACAGGTGAATTCTATCAAACATTTAAAGAAGAGTTAATACCTATTCCTCTGAGACAATTCCAAAGACTAGTAAATGAAGATAAACTTCAAATTCATTCTACGAGGACAGCATTATCCTGATACCAAAATCAGATAAAGACTCCACTGAAAAGGGAAAATACAAGCCAATATCCCAGATGTACATGGATGCAAAAATTCTCAATAAATTGTAGCAAACCAAATCCAACCAAACATTAAACAAAATCATTCAGGAAACCTGGGTGGCTCGGTGGTTAAGCATCTGCCTTCAGCTCAGAGTATGATCCCAGGTCTGGGGATCTAGTCCTGCATCTGGCTCCCTGCAAGGAGCCTCTTGTCCCTCTGTCTATGTCTCTGCCTCTCTCTCTGTGTCTCTCATGCATTAATAAACAAAATATTTAGTAAAATCATTCATCACATTCAAGTAGAATTTACTCCTGAGTTTCAAAGGTGGTTCAATATTTGCAAAATGATCAATGTGACACATCACATTAATAAAAGATAAGAATCATATGATCATTTTGATAGCTACAGAAACGGCAGTTAACATAGTAAATCTGTTCATGATAAAAACCCTCAACAAGGTAAGTTTAGAGGGAACCTACATCAACATAGTAAGGGCCATATATGAAAAATCCATAACTAATATCCTCAATAGGAAAAAATTGAGAGCTTTTCCTGTACAGTCAGGAGCAAGACATGAATGTCCACCGTTACCACTGTTATTTAACATAGTACTGGAAGTCCTAGCCACAGCAAGCAGACAAAAATAAGAAATGAAAAATATCCAAATTGGCAAGAAAGAGGAAAAATGTTCACTATTTGCAGTTGATACAATACTCTACATAAAAAATCCAAAACACTACACCAAAAAAACCCTGCTAGAACTGATAAATGAATTAAGAAAAGTTGCAGGATACAAAGTAAGTGTTAATTAATCTGTTCCATCTCTATAAAGCAATCATGAAGCAGCAGAAAGGAACTTATGGAATCAATTCCATTTACAATTGCAACAAAAACAGTAAGATATCCACGAATAAATATACCCAAATGGTGAAAGACCTGTACTCTGAAAATATAAAACATTGATGAAATAAATTGAAGAGGACACAAAGAAATGGAAAGACATTCCATGCTCATGGATTGGGAGAATAAATATTGTTAAAATGTCTATATTATTCAAGCAATCTTTACCCAAATAACAACAGCATTTTTTATGGAACTATAACAATCCTAAAACTTGTATGGAACTGCAAAAACTCCTGATTAGTGAAAGTAACCTTGAAAAAGTGAAGCAAAGCTGGAGTCATCACAACCTGGACTTCAAGCTATATTATGAAGCTGTAGTCAACAAAACAGTATGGTACTGTTACAAAAATAGACACATAGATTAAAAAAAAAAAAAACAGAAAAGAAAACCCAGAAATGTACTTACAATTATAGGTCAATTGATCTTCAACAAAACAGGAAAAGAATATTGAATGGGAAAAAGATAATCACTTCAACAAAAGGTGGTGGGAAAACTGGACAGCAACATTCAGAAGAATGAAACTGGATCACTTTCTTACACAATACACAAAAATAAATTCAAAATGAGTGAAGACTTAAATGTGACATAGGAAAGCATAAAAATTCTAATGAGGAATACAGGGAGTAAATTCTGATACTGACCACAACTTCTACCTTGATATGTTTTCTGAGACAAGAGAGACAAAAGGAAAAGTGAACTATTAGGTCTTCATCAAAAGAAAAATCCTCTGCACAGTGAAGGAAATGATCAACAAAAATAAAAGGCAACCCACAGAATGGGATAAAATATTTGCAAATTACATATCTGATAAATGGTTAGTATCCAAAGTATATAAAGGAACTATCAAACTAACAGCCAGAAAATGAATAATTCAATTAAAAATTTGGCAGAAAACATGAAGAGACATTCTTCCAAAGAAGACATACAGATGGTCAACAGACACATGAAAATATCTTCATTACTCATTGTCAGGGAAATACAAATGAATGCTGCAAAGAGATACCAAGACCACCTCACACCTCTCAGAGTGGTTAAACTCCACAACACAAGAAAAAAAGTTGTTGACAATGATAGGAAGAAAGAGGAACCATCCTACACTGTTGATGGAAATGCAAACTGATGCAGCCCCTCTGGGAAAACAGTATGGAGATTATTCAAAAAGTTAAAAATAGAACTACTCTACAATCTAGCAATTACACTCATAGGTATTTAACCAATGGATACAAAAACACTAATTCAAAAGTAAACATGCACCCTGATATTTATAGCAGCATTATCTGCAATAGCTGTGTTATGGAAGCAGGCCAAGTGTCCATTGACTGATGAATGGATAAAAAAGATGTGGTGTATATACTCAATGGAATATTATTCAGCCATTAAGAATAATGAAATACCATATGTTTTCATATGGTATTTGTCTTTCTCTGAGGTATTAAAAAACAAAACAGATTAATATAGTGAGGGAAAAGAAGAGCAAACCATAGAACACACTCTTAACTACAGAGAACAAACTAAGGTTTGCTGGAGGAATGATGAGCAGGGGGATGGGTTAAATGGGTGATGAGTATTAAGGAGGGCACTTCTGATGAGCACTGAATGTTATATATATATGTAATTGATGAATCACTAAATACACAAGAAACTGATAAAACACTGTATGTTAACTAACTGGAATTTAAATAAAAACGTTTTTTAATCACATTAAATTGTCTTGGAAGGGGTGCCTGGATGAGTCAGTGGTTGAGCTCCACAGGGAGCCTGATTCTCCCTCTGCCTATGTCTCTGTCTCTCATGAATAAATAAATAAAGCCTTTTTAAAAATAAAATAAATTGTCTTGGAAATTTTTAAAAAGTTGACCAAAATGTAACAGTTCATTTTTGAACAACCAATTCTATCCCAATGATCTACATATATATATCCTTATGCCAGAACCACAATTTATTATTCTTACTATTGTACCTTTTATATGAACTTTCAAATCAGGAAGTGTGAGTTGTTCCTTCAAATTGTGTTCTTTTTCAAGAATGTTTTGTCTATTCTTGATTCTTTGCAGAAATGATTCCAATCATTTTCATGTGATTTTTAAAGATTCTATTTATTTATTTATTTATTCATGAGAGACAGAGAGAGGCAGATATATAGGCAGAGGAAGAGGAAGAAGCAGGCTCCCCAGAGCCCCAGTGTGGGACCTGATCCCAAGACCCTGGAATCACTCCCTGAGCTGAAGGTAGATGCTCAACCCCTGAGCCACCCAGGTGTCACTTCATGACTTTTCTTAAAACTTTCATGATTTTTAGAATCAGCTTGCCAATTACTAAAAGAAAAGGCACCTGGGATTTTGATATTTTGTTAAGAATTGCATTGAATATGAATAGATAGGATTTTTAATCTATTTGACATTAATAATTACTATTAATGGAAGATTTATGTCTTCAATTTTGCTATTTGCTTTTGATATGTCTTTTTTAGGATTTTTTTTATTTAAGAGAGAGAGAGCAACATACATGAGCTAGGGAAGGGACAGAGGGAGAGAATCTCAAGCAGACTTCCCACTGAGCACGGAGCCCAATGTGGGCCCCAGTCTCAGGGCCCATGAGATCATGACCTGAGCCAAAACCAGAAGTTAGACACAACCCACTAAGCCACTCAGGCACCCTCATTTTGATACATCTTAACTCCTTTTTGTTCCATACTTATCATAGCCTCTTTTTGTATTTTAGAGTATATTTTTTAATCACCTTGTTATTTCTTTAGCTAAATTTTTGGAATTATTTTCTTATATGTTGACCTGGTGATCACAAATAATATCTGAACTTTAACCAATCAAATTCACATTAAGACCAACTTAAATTCATTACTATAAACAAACTTAAAAATTGCTCCAATGTGCCTCTCTTCTTCTCCCCACCCTTTGTAGTTTTATGGTTATGCAAATTATTATCATTATAAGATTATCATTATTAATTATATCATTATAAGATTATTATATCATTATTCATTATAATATTATTAACACAGTTGTATAATTAATGATTGATGTAGGTATATATTAAATTAGGTAGGAAAATAAAACCAACAAAATACAACTATATTCTCTTTTATATTTACCTATGTAACTAACTTTACTTGTACTCTTTATTTATTTATGTGGATTCCTTATGTTTTCATGTCTTATCTTTTCACACCAAATGTCTCACTTTATTATTTGATTTTTGTGTGTTTTTCTTTTTTAAAAAAATTCAAGTATAGTTAACATACAGTGTTATATTAGTTACAGGGGTACAGTATAGTGATTCAACAATTCTATACATTACTCAGTGCTCATCATGACAAGTTCCTCTTTTATTTTTTATTACTTTCTGAGGTAGAATTTAGTGATTCAACAGTTGCATATAACACACCCAGTGCTCATTATTTTAAGTGCCCTCCTTAATACCTATCATCCAATTTTCCCTTCCTCCCACTCACTACCACTCCAGCAACCATCATTTGTTTCCTAGAGTTAAGAGCCACTTATGATTTGCCTCCCCCTTAATTTTCATTTTATTTTAGTTTTCCTTCCCTGCCCCTATGTTTATCTGTTTTGTTTCTTAAATTCCACATCTAAGTGAAATCATATGGTATTTGTATTTTTCTGACTTATTTCACTTAGCATAATACCCTCTAGTTCCATCCACAACATTGAAAATAGCAAGATACCATTCGTTTTGATGGCTGAGTAATATTCCAGTGTGTGTGTGTGTGTGTGTGTGTGTGTGTGTGTGTGTACACACCACTTCTTCCTTATCCATTCATCTGTCCATGGATATCTGGGCTCCTTTCCTAGTTTGGCTATTGTGGATGTTTCTGCTATAAACATTGAGGTACAGGTGCCCCACTTGAAATCACTGTTTGTATCTTAGATAACAACTAGTGGGGCAATTGCTGGCTCATAGAGTAGCCCTATTTTCAACTTTTTTGAGGAACCTATATATTGTTTTCCAGAGTTGCTGCACTGGTTTGCATTCCCACCAAATGTAAGAGGGTTCCCCTTTCTCCACATCTTCAGTAACATCTACTGTTTCCTGAGTTGTTAATTTTAGCCATTCTGACTGGTGTGAGGTAGTATCTCACTGTGATTTTTATTTGTATCTCAGATGCTGAGTGATGTTGGACAACTTTTCATGTGTCTGTTGGCTGTTTGTTTATCTTCTTTGATAAATATTCTTCTTTGATAGATCTTCTTTATCTTCTTAGATACACTAAGTAGTACCTTTACTAAATCATAGGGTAGTTTTATTTTTAAATTTAAGATTTTTCTTTTTTAAAGTAATCTCTACAGCCAACATGGAATTCAAATTACAATTCTTATATCAATAGTTACATGCTCTACCAACTGAGCCAGCCAGGCACCCTTATTTTATTTTATTTTATTTTATTTTATTTTATTTTATTTTATTATTTATTCATGAGAGACACAGAGAGAGAGAGAGAGAAAGAGAGAGAGAGACACACAGGAAGAGGGAGAAGCAAGCTTTTCACAGGAGCCTAACGTGGGACTTGATCCTGGATCCTGGGATCACAAACTGAGCTGAAGGCAGCCGCCCAACAGCTGAGCCACCCAGGTGTCCCTATTTATTTAATTATTTATCTATCTATCTATTTATTTATTATTTATTTAGTTTTAGAGAGAATGAGAGAAAGAGAGAGAGAGGACATGTAAGTGGGTGGCAGGGGCAGAGGGTGAGGGAGAAAGAGAATCTTCAGCAAGCTCCATGCGAAGTGTGGCACTTGAAGCAGGGCCCAATCCCACAACCCTGAGATCATGACCTGAGCTGAGACCCACTTGGATGATTAACCAACTAAGCCACTATAGGATCCCAGTTTCCATTTTCAAAACAGTTAATTTTTGATGAAATATATTTCTCCTTCCTTATTTCAACATGTTTCCCTTTGAGTCTTTGAAATAAATATGACAGCTGATTTTATGCTTTTGTCTAACTCTAACATCTAGGCTTGCTTTGGGAGAAACAGTCTTTATTGACTGTTTTCTTGGTCTGTGCACAGTACAGAACAAAATTACAAATTTTGTGAAATTATTTGTATTAATTTTTTGTTATTGAAAACTAAACTTTTGTTTTTAAAAACTAACATGTGACAACTCTGAAAATTATAACCCTTCCTCATGTCTATTGCCATTAATATTTGTTGTTGCTACTGTTTAGTGACTTTCCTGAACTGGTTCTGTAGACTGTGTCTTATTTGCCATCTGTGGTGCCTGCAGTCTCTGTCATTTAACTAAGTGGTCAGATTATGATTGGAAAGAGACGGTTAAATGACTTGACCGAGACATTTTCCAGCTTTTGCTAATGGGCTTTGTGCAGGTGTTGGGACACACCTTCATTCCTTGACATTTTTACCTTTTCACTTTTCTGCTTGTGCAGAGCTTCAAGGTTACCAGTGACATATTATGGCTTTTTCAAGTCTTTTCTGATCATGCATATAGTCCTGCACATGCACATACCTTCTAAATCACTAAGGGCATATAGAACTCTCCCAAATTTGCGTCTGCCTGTCTGTCGCCGAAACACAACGTGTCAGCAAATTATCTTACCTCATTTCCCAGATTGTATTTTTTTTAATTTTTTTATTTATTTATGATAGTCACAGAGAGAGAGAGAGAGAGACAGGCAGAGGGAGAAGCAGGCTCCATGCACTGGGAGCCCGATGTGGGACTCGATCCCGGGTCTCCGGGATCATGCCCTGGGCCAAAGGCAGGCGCCAAACCGCTGCGCCACCCAGGGTTCCCCAGATTGTATTTTTAACTATAGTCAGCCCTCAGTTTGTCCCAACTGTATTGCCACCTCAGGCACATGGAATGTCAAACAAACACTGTTTTTTGTTTCTGATAAAAACCCTGGTGGGTGACAGGCACTGAGGGGGGTACTTGACAGGATGAGCACTGGGTGTTATTCTGCATGTTGGTAAATTGAACACCAATAAAAAATTAATTTATTTTAAAAAAACCTGCTATAGGCTATTCTCTCTATCTCTTGTTAATATCAAATAAATGTAACTCCTGTGGGTGGGTATTTTCCAGGGAGCTATCTGATAAAATAGTGACAGTTATCTAGGAATGTATTTTTGGGTGAAGTTTAAAACCCATTCTTAACCTCCAATGGCTGCTAGAATTCTCATTTTTACAGCTACATTTGTCACAGAGCTGCTAGATTTCAAGGCCATTGTGGAGTTCAGGAGAGGGGAACAGGAATAGGGAAAGTTAGAATGACACAAATTTATTGTGCTTACTGAGATTTTAAATAAATGCTTCTTCCATTGTTGTAAGTTGATAGTTAATTTCCAAAATTCTGAAAAGGCTTATTTTGATAAATTTTGCCATGTTCTCATTGCTATTATGAAGGAACAGATTTTCAGAGGTTCTTAGAATGTAATTCCAGAATGCTTCTTTTCTATTTCAATTTGATGGGTTATTTAGCTGCATATGGAATTCTGAGGTTTTTTTCTTTTCTTTTAATACTTCAAAGATTTTACTTCATTTATTTCTTGCTTGAATTGTTTGTGAATAACGTCCAGTGTAATTTTTCTTCTTGTTTTTCTATATGTAAAGTTTTGTATTCTCTGGCATCCATCAAAATGATCTCTGTCTGTTTTTATGTAGCTTGAATGTAATGTGCATAGATATTTTCCTTTTGTTTTATTATTTATATTGTTTATTGTTCTCTTAGGTTCCTGGATGTTTGTTTGGTGTTTGTCGATAATTTTGGATTTTCTTGATAATTATTACCTTAAATACTTATTATCAATTCCTTCTTTCTTTTCCTTCCACTATTTTATGAATATATTATACATCTTGATATTGACACATAGTTTTTGAATGCCTTGTTCTTACTTTTGAAATTTTTATTTTTTTTTCTTTTTTGTTTCAGTTGAGAAGTTTCTATTGGTCTGTCTTCAAATTCATTGGCTCTTTCCTCAACCATATCAAGTCAGTCAATTGATCTAATACATTCTTCATTTCTGTACCTTTGCTGTAAAATTTCCTTGAGTTTTCATCTTTCTGCTTTACCCATCTATTCTTGCATGCTTTCTGTTTTTCTTCATTAATCAAGTTATTTTAAATTCCCTGTCTAGGGATGTCTGGGTGACTCAGTGGTTGAGTATCTGCCTTCAGCTCAGGACATGATCACAGGTCCTGGAATCAAGTCCCACATTGGGCTCCCTGCAGAGAGCCTGCTCCTCCCTCTGCCTATGTCTCTGCCTCTCTCTCTCTCTCTCTCTCTCTCTCTCTCTCTCTCTCTGTCTCTCAGGAATAAATAAATTTTTAAAAAGGGGAGGTGACTATTTGTTTTTCCAGTCTGCTTTTTCTTGCTCTTTTTCATGGAAAAATATTTGAGAGCTGGACACATTATATCTTCCTATAAAAACTGAGGCAAATATAACTTTACTGCGAGGACTTATTTTAATCTGACTAGAAGTTGGGTTGTATGTAACACTTGTTGTAGCTATAGGTATCTGAAGCTTCAAATTTCTCTAGTGGCAATTATTTTTTCTTCCCTTAGTTTTGGATATTATTTATGTACTACAACTTAAAAATAGGTTGTGACTTGCAGAAGTTTCATAATCCATTTATTATGCTGAAACCATCTTGGTTTGATGATAGGGTCTAAGGAATATGAAATGTACAATCGTCCAAGTAAATCTCAATTTTTTTACTTTGCCTTTGTCTTGGAGCTGTGGTCTTTACAAATGTTTTTGTCCTTCTCCAGTGCTAGGAGGGAGAGACTTCCCACTTTTTACCCCCTCGTGTCTCCTTACTTCCTTCACTGCCATAGTCTTCCAAATCCACCTCCTTAAATCCCTATTTTTAGTTTAATATGGATTTTTTTTTCCTATTAGTTGGGACAGGCAAGACAGTGGGTATGGCACTGGGGAAAAATCCCCTTCAACAACTGGGACAAAGTTTCCAAATTTTCTTCTGGCAAAATCCATCCCTACCCCAAATGACTTGTTCTTGTTTGGTTTGGTTTTACAGAGAAGGCTCTGGATATATTTTATTATTCACTCAGTTGGTCTTCTCTTTCCTTGTCAGGTACATCAGTCTCCTTTCCTGGATCCTAACCATAAGAATTTGGTGGAATTTGGAGGGAAAATCCATGGAAGTGTAAGGTCTTTTGTAGAATGTGGCTCCCAGGGGTCTCCACTCTCACACTAGTCCACGTTCAGCCTTCATTAATTCATCAAAATTATCACTAAGTGTTCTTATCAGCTTATGGTTCTGTTACCTTCTGTTCTGGGTAAGAAGATCTTGCTTGATATATCTCTGAATCTCTGTATCTGTTCTCTCCATGCTGTAAATTCCAGATTTGCTCTGTGGCCTTAGTTCTATTGGTAGAAGGGGATACAATAAAAGAAACTGATTTTCAGTTTGTCTAGCTTTGTCTTGTTACAAAAATGGGACTGACAATCCTCAGGCTATTTTCATGCCAGAGCTAAAACAAGAATCATGGAATATAGTTGTTTGGGAAGAGTAACACAGAGGTGAGGCATCCTTCCCATTGCATTATATAAGGGATATATGATGCCAACATAATTTTTACTGGTGATATTAAACTTGATGTTTTGGTTAACATGGTATATACCAGATCTCTCTTCTATATAGTTACTTATTTTCCTTTTCTATCCTGTCTGTGTTAAAAGCAATTCTCTAAGCCCAGTCCACATCCAACAGGAGGGATGAACTATCAAAGAATTTAATAGATGTGTGTTGAAGTCACCATAATAGTTAAAGATATTTGAAGGGAAGGTACTTTGAGTGTGAAACACATCCTATTACTCCTTAATGTTATACCAACTAGTTTTAGCATTTATCAATGGATCTTCTCTTCAGTGATTAATATTATGGTGATATTCAACGTATTGAATTCTTTCTTTCTTATATATTTATTATTTGTAACTCTTCTGTAAAGAAGACTTTTCCCTTCTTAATTATTGATTGATTTCTATTCATATGGATTCATTGATTTTTTTTCAGATATATGAAATATAATTGACCTATAACATTATGCAAGTTTAAGGTGTACAGTGTGTTGATCTGATACACTTATATATTATAAAATAATTTCTATAATAGTGTCAGCTAACAACTGCATCACATTACATAATTAATTTTGCATGTGTATTGTGGGAACACTTAAGATCTACTTTCTTCACAACTTTCAAGTACTTAATAAAACTTTTTTTGTGTGTACTTTCTTATTTTCTGACAATACAATGTGCTCCAGACTCCAATTACGTTTTTAATGATTTATCCCTAGAATCAAATTTTTTCTCTACAGAGCTCTGCTTTTTTATTTGTTGTTGTTTTTGTTGTTGTTGGAGAATATATTTCAAAATTATTTGTACTTGTTGATACTGAATTGCCACTGCTGCTAGGACTTTTCAGCAAAAAGAGCTAAGGATTTATGTATGTACTTATGTATACCCACATATCTATATTTCTTCATCTATTTTTATTTATATAAATCTTTGTAGGTATATAGATATTAAGATAAATGTGAGTTCATGCTGATTTCTAGAACTGTAGTCCAGAATGATGGGAATTATTTTTAACTTCCCTTTCTTATTCATAATTTCTTTCTTTGAAAATAACAAAACTTTGCCCGAGATAGGTATTTTTATTTTTTATTTTTTAAAAAGATTGTATTTATTTATTCATGAGACACACCGAGAGAGAGAGAGGCAGAGACAACGGCAGAAGGAGAAGCAGGCTCCTGCAAGGAGCCTGGTGTGGGACTCAATCCCCTGACCCGGGACCATGCCCTGAGCCAAAGGCAAACACTAAACCACTGAGCCACCCAGGCGTCCAGAGACAGATATTTTTAATTATCATTTTTATTTATATATACACAGACAAATCTAAATTTACCTTCATTTGTCTTGTGTTGATCTCTAGATTTTGGCTACTGTGACTGGTTAGGGTCATGAACTTCTAGATAAAGCACTAGGAAGCATTATACTTAATCATCTATATTTATAAATGTGGAATTAGAAGCAAATTGGATATGGCAAAGGATAAGTCAAAAGCTTAGCAGAATAAGCAAACTCCATTAAGCCTAAAACATGTAAGCAACAGAATTCAGACCATTTGGTCTGTTCAAAGGTATATTTGTGATAACTTCTATGGAATGAAATTCCATCCATTAGAAATATGGTAGGGTGGGACTCAGAGGTAGATGCTAAGCATCAGGCCACATATTTCATAGGATGTTTGAAACTGTACTTTCTAGGGAAATGTGGTCTCCAGTCTAACTTTGTAGATTTCCTTTCTAAGGAAAAAAGTAACAACAGTTATCTAATAGGCTGAGACTGAATGACCTTGGAAAGATTTTGTAAAGCCTGAATGCCCTCATGATATGCATACCTTCAATTTTTTCATAGTACACAATGAGACCTCCTGGTTTTCCTGCTATTCTTCTAACAAAATTCTTCATAGACAGTTTTTGCCTTACTGCCTTAAGAAAGGACAAAATATATCCTGACATAAAACCATGAACTCTGGTCAGCCCCCATGGCTCAGCGGTTTAGCGCCGCCTTCAGCCTGGCGTGTGTTCCTGGGGACCCGGGATTGAGTCCCACGTTGGGGTCCCTGTATGGAACCTGCTTCTCCCTCTGCCTGTGTCTGGCCTCTCTCTCTCTCTCTCTCTCTCTCTCTCTGTCTCTCTGTCATGAATAAATAAATAAAATATTTAAAAAAAACATGAACTCCTTTTATCTCTTCCTTTGTTCATATATTACTGTTGGCTTAACGGCTTTAAGATTCCCTGTATAAGTGGCAGTGGTACAAGGAAATGCACTCTGATAATACATGGCCTTCGCTGTGCCCTAATATAAAGATGCATATTGGGCAAGCAATAAGGCCTGTGGATGACATCATGAACAAACAGCTGAAACACATAAAGAGCTATTCTGGGCATAGGGTCTGAGCTGTATCCTTACAGCATTTCTGTCCATGATAAGCTACTGTTTGCTAGAGGACTTTTTATTCTAAAGGCATAAACAGGCTGCTGAAGACGCGCTCCATGATTTATCATAATACAAGGTGGAACTTTAAAGTTGTGACTAGTATTCAAATAAATAGGTGACTCTGATGAAAACTACTTTGTTGTCCATATAAAGCTGGTAATGGGCACTATTAGGTAGAAGATAGCATGTCAGCGAGGAGAGGAAGAGAAATAAGCTGCTCTTTGAGGTGGAAAAGGCCTCCATACATTTAAGAGAAAACCAAGTGGTTCTCTTTCTGTCTGCAGAAAATGGTACAACAGTAGGAGAGCTATGACCTATCTATGACCTCTTCCTGCCCCTCCATCTACGTAAGCCCAGGCTCGGCTTCTTCTTTTATTTCCTTTCATTTTTATAAAAGCTTTATTGAGATATAATTCACATATCGTACAATTTACTCACCTAATATATACACTTTTGTGATTTTAAGTATATTCACAGAGTTGTGAAGCCATTACCAAAATCAATTTAGAATATAATTTTTAAAAAAATCAAATATTTACAACAACAACAAAAAAAACATACTTTTTGACTTTTACCTCTGTGTCCCTCACACTCCTCAGTCTTGAGCAAACATAATCTACTTTCTTTCTCTATGAATTTAGTATTCTGGACATTTCATATAAACATAATTATAAAATATATGGGCTTTTATGACTAGCTTTTTCCATTTATCAAAATATTCTTAAAAAATATTCTTAAAATTCATCCATGTTGTTACATATATCAGTACTTCATTCCTTTTTATGGATAAATAATATTCCATTTTACATATATACACATTTTCACTATCCATGCATCTGATTGATGGCCATTTGGATTGTTCCCACCTTTTGGTTATTATGAATAATACTGCTGTGAACATTAGTATACAAGTTTTATGTGGACATATAATTTCATTTCTCTTGGGTATGTGTGTGAAAATGGAATTGTTGAGCCAAATAATCACTCCATGTTTAACTTTTTGAGAAATTTCTGTTCCCAACGTGTTTGCATCATTTTTCATCCTGCCAGCAATGCATGAAAATTCACATTTTGTCCACACTTATTATCTGATCCCACACCTTTATATATGAAATCTAGCCTCTTTTACTTTGGCTTCTTTAACCTATTTACTGTGTTTCCCCTTATTCTCTAGCACATCCACAATGTTGAAAAATTAGTCTCTTTATTATCCCAATAATATGTCATGTTTATTCCTAACTTGATATTTTTTCAAGCTATTCCCACTGTTTTTAATGGATTTTTTAAAATATTGTAAAATAAAAAAATATATATTGTAAAATACACTTAACAAATATATATTAACCATTTTGAGGTATATAGTTCAGTATTAAGTACATTCACATTGTACAATCATTACCAACAACCGTCCTCAGAATTCCTTTCATCCTGCAATGCTGAAACTTTAGACTTGCTGAACAATAACTCCCAATTTTCCTCTTCTCCAGTACCTAGAAATCACCATTCTACTTTCTACCCCTATTAATATGACTACTTTATGTAATTGATATATGCAGAATCAACATTATTTATCTTTTTGTGACAGGCTTATTTCATTTAAAATTATGTCCTCAAGGTTCATCCATTTTGGAGCATATGTCAGAATCATTTTCCTTTTTAGGAGTGAATAATATCTCATTGTATGTAAGTAACAACACATTTTACTTATTCATTCATCCTTCGATGGAAATTTACATTGTTCCCACCTTTCAGTTATTTTTTTAAATTTTTTATTGCAGTTCAATTTGCCAACATATAGCATAAGACCCAGTGCTCATCCTGCCAAGTGCCCCCCTCAGTGCCCATCACCCAGTCACCCCAACCCCCTGCCCACCTCCATTTCCACTACCGCTTGTTCGTTTCCCAGAGTTAGGAGTCTCTCATGTTCTGTCTCCCTCACTGATACTTTCACTCATTTTCTCTCCTTTCCCCTTTATTCCCTTTCACTGATTTTTATATTCCCCAAATGAATGAGACCATATAATGTTTGTCCTTCTCCAATGACTTATTTCACTCAGCATAATACCCTCCAGTTCCAACCATGTTGAAGCAAATGATGGGTATTTATCGTTCCTAATGGCTGAGTAATATTCCATTGTACACATATACCACATCTTCTTTATCCATTCATCTTTCAGTGGACACTGAGGCTCCTTCCACAGTTTGGCTATTGTGGACATTGCTGCTATAAACTTTGGGGTGTAGGTGTTCCTGCATTTCACTGCATCTGTATCTTTGGGGTAAATCCCCAGCAGTACAATTTCTGGGTAGTAGGGCAGATCTGTTTTTAACTCTTTGAGGAACCTCCTTTCAGTTATTTTAACTAATACTGCTATAAACATGGATGCACAGATACCTCTTCAAGACCTCACTTTCAATTCTTTTGAGTATATACACAGAAGTAAAAGTGCAGAATGACATGGTGATTCCATTTTTATAATTTTCATAAATTGCACAGTTTTCCTAGTGATTGCACCATTTACAGCTCCTGCCAGCAGTGCACAAGAATTCCAATTTCTTCACAATCTCATTAATACTTGTTATTTTCTATAATAAGTATGAGGTGGTATCTCTTTATGGTTTTGATTTGCACTTCTTTAATAGTAGTATGGAGCATTTTTTGTGTGCTTATTGACCATCTGTGTAGTTTCTTTAAAGAAATGTGTGGGAAATATCAGAAAGGGAGACAGAACATAAAGACTGCTAACTCTGGGAAACAAACTAGGGGTGGTAGAAGGGGAGGAGGGCGGGGGGTGGGAGTGAATGGGTGACGGGCACTGGGTGTTATTCTGTATGTTAGTAAATTGAACACCAATAAAAAAAAATCTTAAAAAAAAAAAAAAGAAATGTCTATCAAAAAAAAAGAAATGTCTATCAACTGTTTGGCCATTGCTTAATATTTTGGGATTTTTGTTGGTACCATAACTTGTAAAGAGTTGTTCACATAACTCTTATTGCAGAAAACTATTCAAGAAAACATCGAAGAATTGTTTCTACTCCTAAACTTCCACTTGTAACTATGGTCCACTTCAAATGGAATGGGCAGGAATCTGTGGTGTAGATATAGTGGAAGGAGAAAGTCCTAGAAACATATGAATCAATGTGGGTGATCAGTTACAGTTGCTGTTTCAAGTGAATGATTGAAGATCTGTGGAAATGAGACAATATAAGGGAAACTGAACCAAGAAAAATATGACAAGTATATACAGAGCTATAGTAATAAAAAATGGTATTGACACAAAAATAGACATGTATCAACAGAATATAATAGAAAGCCAAGAAATGTGGTGGGAATGTAAATTGGCACAGCTTCTGTGGAAAACATTATAAAGTGTCCTCAAAAAATTAACATAGTATTACCATACAACTTAGGAATTCCACTATTGGGTATTTAACTCAAAGAAAAAGAAAACAGTAATTTGAAAAGACATATGCACAGTTATATTTATTCCGCATCATTTAAAACAGCCTAGATGTGGAAGCAACTCAGGTGCTTATCCATAGATGAATTAGAAAGAAGAAGTGGTACATATATACAAAGGAATATTACTCAGCCATAAAAAGAATAAAATCTTGACATTTGCAACAACTGGATTAACCTAGAGTGTATTATGTTAAGTAAAATAAGTCCATTAGAGAAAGACAAAGACCATATGATTTCACTCATATGTAGAATTTAAGAAATAAAATATACAAAAAATGAAATAAACAAAAGCAGACTTAAATACAGAGAACAATCTGGTGTTTGCCAAAGGGGAGGTGGATTCAGGGGAGGGATGAAATAAGTGAAGGGGATTAAGGGTGTACTTTATCATTATGAGCACTGAGTAATGTATAGAATTGTTGAATCATTATATTGTTCACCTGAAACTAATTTAACACTGCATATTAATTACACTTGAATAACAGGTATAGTAGTCCTGATTGCAGAAATCTGAGATTTGCTATCTGAACAGGCATTTTCTTCTTTAAAAGATAATTGGAAGCTAGAATGGGCACCAAGTCTATTTAACACCATTGAATACTCTAAGCTAGAATATTTTAGTTACTTGATTGGTGAAGAAATCTATCCAGGCTCATATTTGTGTAGGTCTCAGTCTCACATCAAATTAAAAAAGACATTCATCATACAATGTTATTACATCCTTGACTATATTTCCTACAGTATTTGTTATCCCCATGCCTTATTTATTTTATTTTCTAAGATTTTATTTATTTATTCATGAAAGACAGAGAGAGAGAGAGAAGCAGAGACACAGGCAGAGGGAGAAGCAGGCTCCATGCAGGTAGCCCGAAGTGGGACTCGATCCCGGGTCTCCAGGATCCCGCCATGGGCTGAAGACGGCACTGAACTGTTGAGCCACCAGGGCTGCCCCCAAGTTTGTACCTCTTAATCTCCTTTACCTATTTCACACATTCTCCCAGGCCCCTTCTCTCTGGCAACCACCAGTTTGTTCTATGTATTTGTGAGTCTATTTTTGTATAACTTTTTTTATTATGCCCACATGCATCACCTTGCTAAGGCAACTTCCTTTCTGTTAACATGAAAGATTCTGAATTCATTGACTTCATTCTGTAATTTTTGTTTTGTAATTGATGCCCATTCATTTTTACTGCTCCCATGTTCCCATGGCTTGAAATAAACTTTGGACTAAGTTTGATTTCAAAATGATAGCCTACTTGTTGACTAGAGTTTCAAGGAGAATGAGGTGAGGTAGGGAAACAAATCTTTCCATGTGTGGCTCCATATTTGCAATGTGTGGGATAAAGGCCTACAACAAAACACTGTGTGAAATCTATAGTTCTAGTATCCTGAGTCCCTGAGAAACTATGTGGAGGACAGGTATCTACCACCTATGTGGTATGTGTAGCATGAGTACATATCAAACTAATGTTGTTTTAAGCCACAGATACTTTTGGGTTAAGTTTGTTACCACAATATAATATGAACTAACCTAATGTAGCAATCAGAGGATCAGCATGCTACAATAACATTAAAACTAAAACCTGATATTAGTTTAGCAGTTGCTAGGAGGCAGTGTAGAAACTGATATTTGAGACTAGAAAGATGATCATCTATCTTTGATGGTGACAAAATATAGAGTTACTCAGCTGTCCTCGTTAAGTTGTGAGGTAAACCACATGCATCCTGAGCCAGCAGCTTGAAGGAAAGACATTGGAAAAAAGAATCTTAGTTCTTAAGTTGGCAGCTATTGCCTATATTTAGTATAATACCATAAGAAAGATATCAGGTAAGAAGTTCAGGCCAATTGAAAGAAGGAAAAATATGGGGACAGATATGAGATTTTAAATTATTTTTTAGGGACACTGGGTGGCTCAGCGGTTGAGCGTCTGCCTTGGGCTCAGCATGTGATCTGGAGTCATGGGATCAAGTACCACATTGGGTTCCCTACAGGGAGCCTGCTTCTCCCTCTGCCTATGTCTCTATCTTTCTCATTCTGTGTCTCTCATGAATAAATAAATAAAATCTTTAAAAAATAAATATTTTTTAAAGAAAATGGTCAAGAAAATTCACTGATTGGTTAACATACCTCACCAAAAGTATCAAAAAGTTGTAGCCTTTCTCCTTTCTGTTCCTAATAGATTAAAGATACCTCTTCCCCCCCCTCACCCACACCCCCCTCTTTTATGTTGCAAGAGAAAATCCTGGGGATGAGAACGCAAAGAAACCATTAACTGGCAAATTCTCAAAAGTGATTGTATGGATCCTGGTACAAGGACCTGACTAGAAGCGCATAAATTAGAAGGCTACTGAGTTTTTAAGATAGTTAAGCATTGTATGTCTTCAGGATATATATATAATTATTTTCTAAAATAGTTTGTTAATTTCTTATGAAGTTAGACATACACTCACAATAGGAATTGGCGAACCAAGTCCTAGTTATTTATTAAGTAGGTATCTGCAGATTTATTCAGAAATAATCATGGCATTATTCTTTATATTAGCCTCAATCCAGGCACAACCCAAATATCCTTCAACAGGTAAGCAGATAAACACATGGTGATGTTTTTATAAAAAAGAGTACTGCTCCACAATAAAAAGGAAATGCTACTGACATATGCCACAGCATAGATGATTATTTAAAATGTATGCTCAACAAAAGAGGTTACAATAGAAAATTATATGCTGTGATTCCACTTGTGTAAATCTGTAGAAAAGACAAACTCAAACTAGTGACAAAAAAACAGTGAGTCATAAAACCCAGTAAAATATCTGAGAAGATTTAGATAGGCAGTAGAAGGAAAAGGCGGTAGTGAATAAATAAGAAGCACCCTGAACCCCAGGAGGACATCTCCTCATGGTTCTTTTAAGGATCTTTAGTCAGCCTTAGTCCTCTTCTGAGATCACTGTATGCATGGAAGGATATATTTTTATTTTCCCATTAGCTCCTCTATACCATCAATTTGTCACCATTTGCCTCATATATATTTGCTGCCTTATACATTGCAAAGGCCACACACACAGGCCCCTGAAAACAATTGTTTCTGAAGGGCTGTTTTTCTAGAATACACACACACACACACACACACACACACAGAGAAAACACTACATATATATATTCTAATATATATGTGTACATATTATACATATGTTTATATATATAGTATATATCTAAATAAATAAAAGTATGCATTTTATGCCTAAATATATACCTAAATACATATTATATATTTATTATATGTGCCTATATCATATACATTTATGTATTATTTATTATATATTATATACTTTAAATATATTTATGTTATTTATTAATATAAAACATCCTACGTATAGAATATAATACAATTATATTGTGATATGTTATATTTTATTATTTATATTTACATTTACATATAGGAAATTGCCTTACATAGCCCACCTATGCTCATGTCACATCTGGGGAATTGAATTTTGAGTTCTGTACTCTGATATTGGCTCTTGATGGATCATTATTTTATATATTTTAAGCACCTTCACTGAGATAAAATTCACATAATATATCATTCACCCATATAAAACATGTAATGCAAAAAAATAAAACATGTAATGCCATTGTTTTAAATATAGTCAAAACTATGTGCAATTATGACAACAGTCAATTTTAAAACATTTTCGTCACCATAAAATCACTGTGTGTTTTGGTTATCAGCCTCAATTCTAAGCAAATCCTAATCTACATTTTGCCTATTTATCTACAGATTTGCCTATTTCAGACAATTCATACAAATGAAGTCATGTAATACATGCTGTTTTGTGATGGACTTCTTTCATTTAGTATATGATTCTTTTGAGGTTTCTCCATGTTGTAGCATATATCAGTCCATTATTTTTGTGGCCAAATAGTATTCCATTGTATGCGTTTGTTGATCCCATTATGTTAATTTTGTTTTTTTTTTAATTTTTTTTATTTATTTATGATAGTCACATCAGAGAGAGAGAGACAGGCAGAGACACAGACAGAGGGAGAAGCAGGCTCCATGCACCGGGAGCCCGATGTGGGATTCGACCCCGGGTCTCCAGGATCGCGCCCTGGGCCAAAGGCAGGCGCCAAACCGCTGCGCCACCCAGGGATCCCCCATTATGTTAACTTTGAATGGACAGGATACTTTCATTTTGTGTGGGCTTACAAAGAACCTAGAAGACTGAGTATGTCAGGAACAGTAAACTGTCTAAACTATCACTACCCAAAACAAATTAATATGATTTATAATCCCTGCTACCAATACTTCTCATTTTAGGCTTCTACAAGGCTATACAAATTAAAGGCAGATTACTTGTAATATGTTGGGTCATATAACAAGACATAAGACAGAATATTAAAATTAGGGCTATTAAGAGAGCTTGTTCTTGAATTGCTAAAACCATGGCATTTTGGGGCACCAAGAAGCAGTGTTACCCTCTTTACTTGGAGGGGTCTTTCCAGATTCCAGATTCTGTGCCATGTTCAGAGTGTACAGCAGCTGCCTTCACTATTACCTCTGGTAGATTGAAGAGAATTAAGAGGATGATAGGATCTTTGTTTCTAGTCATTAAGCCAGAGCATGGACTGGATTTACTTTCTTGTCATAAACAATCAGGTACCTGGAAAAAAATGTGAAATAATTGTTTTCAAACACTGGAAGCAGAGAACTTACAACTTGATCCTAGAGAGGAAGACAAACAAACATTTGATCCACTCTGCCTGGAGGCACTTTCTAACTACAATGAAGAGAGAAAGGGGCAGCCCAGGTGGCTCAGTGGTTTAGCGCTGCCTTCAGCCCAAGGTGTGATCCTGGGGTCCCAGATCTAGTCCCACGTCGGGCTCCCCGCATGGAGCCTGCTTCTCCCTCTACCTGTGTCTCTGCCTCGCTCTCTCTCTCTCTGTCAATCATTAATAAATAAAAAAATAAATACAATCTTTTAGAGAGAGAGAGAGAGAGAGAAAGGGCATCCCAAACAGCAGTGCAACCACTATGATAAGAGAAGGCATAGGCAGAGGTCAGCAGTCATACGGGTGAATGACTGGGATTTATGGAATATACAGTACAAAAGAAAGAAAAATGAAGAAAAAAGCTTCAGAGATCTACATAATTGTCCCAGCAAGTCTTTTGATAACCCATGAATATATGGACAAAGAACACCATACACTGTAACCTGAACAACTCCTAAATGTCATGCAGAGCTGAAGGACCTTCCAGGACAGACCAGGCAGATTGAAATGACTTCATTTAATTAAAAGACATTCAATGGCAACCCAGAAAGAACCTCTCATTAGTAATAGGACCAAACTCTCTCTAAGGTGAAAGCAACCCCAGATCTACCCTAAAAATGCCTTAAAACAATCATTAAAATGACCAAGATGATTTACAAACTACTTAGTTGCCTGTCATAATGAAGCCCAACAGAATCCAGATAATCAACACTGAAACATTCATAATATTCAGTATTCACTCACTATTACTAAATATGCAAGAACCATAAAAATGTGGCCAAAAACAATGGATAAAACTGTGTCAATAAAAATAGACTGAGAAACAATGGAAATAACAGATAAGAATTTTAAAAATTGATGTTATAAATGCTGTTAATAACTATTTTTATACACAGATGATATGATAGTATATATTTAAATATAAATCCTATATATTATTCTATAAATTCTAGAGATGGACTACTTCCAAACTCGATCTATGAGGCCAGCATAACCTTAATTCCAAAACCAGACAAAGGCCCAACCAAAAAGGAGAATTATAGACAAATATCTCTGATGAACATGAATGCAAAAATTCTCAACAAGATACTAGCCAATAGGATACAACAATACATTAAGAAGATTATTCACCATGACCGAGTAGGATTTATCCCTGGGATGCAAGGCTGTTTCAACACTCGTAAAATAATCAATGTGATTCATTATATCAGCAAGAGAAAAACCAAGAATCATATGATCCTCTCAATAGATGCAGAGAAAGCATTTGACAAAATACAGCATCCATTCCTGATCAAAACTCTTCAGAGTGTAGGGATATGAAGAATATTCCTCAACATCTTAAAAGCCATCTATGAAAAGCCCACAGCAAATATCATTCTCAATGGGGAAACACTGGGAGCCTTTTCCCTAAGATCAGGAACACAACAGAGATGCCCACTCTCACCACTGCTATTCAACAAAGTACTAGAAGTCCTAGACTCAGCAATCAGACAACAAAAAGACATTAAACGCATTCAAATTGGCAAAGAAGAAGTCAAACTCTCCTTCTTTGCCGAAGACATGATACTCTACATAGAAAACCCCAAACACTCCACCCCAAGATTGCTAGAACTCATACAGCAATTTGGCAGTGTGGCAGGATACAAAATCAATGCCCAGAAGTCAGTGGCATTTCTATACACTAACAATGAGACTGAAGAAAGAGAAATTAAGGAGTCAATTCCATTTACAATTGCACCCAAAAGCATAAGATACCTAGGAATAAACCTAACCAAAGAGGTAAAAAGGATCTATTCTAAAAACTATAGAACACTTCTGAAAGAAATTGAGGAAGACACAGAGAGATGGAAAAATATTCCATGCTCATGGATTGGCAGAATTAATATTGTGAAAATGTCAAAATTGCCCAGGGCAATTTACACGTTTAATGCAATCCCTATCAAAATACCATGGACTTTCTTCAGAGAATTGGAACAAATTATTTTAAGATTTGTGTGGAATCAGAAAAGACCCCGAATAGCCAGGGTAATTTTACAAAAGAAAACCATACCTGGGGGCATCACAACGCCAGATTTCAGGGTGTACTAGAAAGCTGTGGTCTCAAGACAGTGTGGTACTGGCACAAAAACAGACACAGAGATCAATGAAACATAATCCAGAAGTGGACCCTCAACTTTATGGTCAACTAATATTCAACTAAGCAGGAAAGAGTATCCACTGGGAAAAAGACAGTCTCTTCAATAAATGGTGCTGGGAAAATTGGACATCCACATGCAGAAGAATGAAACTAGACCACTGTCTTGCACCATACACAAAGATAAACTCAGAATGGATGAAAGATCTAAATGTGAGGCAAGATTCCATCAAAATCCTAGAGGAGAACACAGGCAACACCCTTTTTGAACTCAGGCACAGTAACTTCTTGCAAGATACATCCACGAAGGCAAGAGAAACAAAAGCAAAAATGAACTATTGGGACTTCATCAAGATAAGCTTTTGCACAGGAAAAGATACAGTCAACAAAACTCAAAGACAACCTACAGAATGGGAGAAGATATTTGCAAATGACGTATCAGATAAAGGGTTAGTTTCCAAGATCTATAAAGAACTTATTAAACTCAACAGCAAAGAAACAAACAATTGAATCATGAAATGGGCAAAAGACATGAACAGAAATCTCACAGAGGAAGACATAGACGTGGCCAACACGCACATGAGAAAATGCTCCGCATCACTTGCCATCAGGGAAATACAAATCAAAACCACAATGAGATACCACCTCACACCAGTGAGAATGGGGAAAATTAACAAGGCAGGAAACCACAAATGTTGGAGAGGATGCGGAGAAAAGGGAACCTTCTTACACTGTTGGTGAGAATGTGAACTGGTGCAGCCACTCTGGAAAACTGTGTGGAGGTTCCTCAAAGAGTTAAAAATAGACCTGCCCTACGACCCAGCAATTGCACACTTGGAGATTTACCCCAAAGATTCAGATGCAATGAAACGCCAGGACACCTGCACCCCGATGTTTATAGCAGCAATGGCCACAATAGCCAAACTATGGAAGGAGCCTAGGTGTCCATCGAAATATGAATGGATAAAGAAGATGTGGTTTATGTATACAATGGAATATTACTCAGCCATTAGAAACGACAAATACCCACCATTTGCTTCAACGTGGATGGAACTGGAGGGTATTATACTTAGTGAAATAAGTCAATCGGAGAAGGACAAACATTATATGGTTCATTCATTTGGGGAATATAAAAATAGTGAAAGGGAATAAAGGGGAAAGGACAAAATTGAGTGGGAAATATCAGAAAGGGAGACAGAACATGGGAGACTCCTAACTCTGGGAAATGAACTAGGGGTGGTGGAAGGGGAGGAGGGCGGGGAGTGGGGGTGACTAGGTGTCGGTCACTGAGGGGGGCACTTGACGGGATGAGCACTGGGTGTTATTGTATATGTTGGCAAATTGAACACCAATAAAAAATAAACTAATTTAAATATATATATATATATATACACACATTTAAAAAATCCTAAGGAATCTAAAAAAATATCCACTAGAATTAAGCAGTGAATTTAGCAAGGTGTAGGGCACAAGGTCAAAATAGAAAAATTAATTGTATCTCTTATTTATTACTAGAAAGCAATTTGAAAATAAACTTTAGAAGCAATACCACTTATAATAGCAAAACAAATAAGCAAACAAAAAAACATGAAGTCAAGATATATTTTAACAAAATATTTGCAAGATTTTGGCACTGAAAACTATTAAACATTGCCATAAAAATTTAAGAAACTAAAAAAATGGAAATATATAACAGGCTCATGGACAGAAAGTCTCAATATAGTTAAAATATAAGGTTCTCTTCAAGAAGATCTGTAGATAAAGCACAAATGAAATAAAAATAACAGCAGGTTTTTTTATTTTTTATTTAAATTCCAATTTGATAACATACAGTTTCAGGTGTACAACATATCGATACAACACTTCCATACAATACCCAATGCTCATCACAAATGCACTCCTTAATCCCCATCACCATCCATTCTGGTAACCACCAATTTGTTCACTAAGCTTAAGAGTCTTGTTTCTTGGTTTGCCTCTCTCTTTCTTTTTTTCCCCTTGCTATTATGAGATATCACCTCACACCCATAAGACATCACCTCACACCTCACAAAAAAGTGAAATCTTGTCATTTGCAACCACAATGATGGACCTAAATATTATTATGCTAAAAAAGTCAATCAAAGAAAGACAAATACCATCTGATTTCACTCATACGTGGAATTTAAGAGAAAAAACCACAAAGGAACAACAGGCTTTTGCAGAAAATAACAGTCTGATTTTAAAATTTGCTTGGAAATATAAAGGAACTAGAATAGACACAACATGTTATTCTGTATGTTGGCAAATTGAACACCAATAAAAATAAATTTATTATTAAAAAAAAGAATAGACACAACAATTTTGAAAAAAAATAAACGTTGAAGGATTCACATTGATTCCAAGTTACTATAGAGCTAGTTGGTCAAGAAAGTGTGTCATTGATTTAAGGATAAACATATAACTCAATGGAACAGTGTGAAGAGTTGAAACATAGATTCAACTATGGAGTGCTGAGAGTATGAGGACAAGAATACAATAGATCATATAAGATATAGAAATTTTATATTGAGCTTTTCAGCAGAAGTGTATTTACTATGCCTGAAAGTATGTGCTATGTTCCTGAGAAGAAAGTTCTTATTAGGTACATAGAGAGGGGGCAAAATGAGAGGCAACAGACCGATTGGGAAGGACCTTTTAAAATCAATTGCATCTTTACAGAGAAGCAGCAGCAGTCCCTTAGCATTTGTATCTCTCTGATGGAAGCCACATAGAGCAGTTAGAAGAGAAATGAATGATAGGTACAGAGGAGTTCCAGTACTGTTTTTTACTGCCTGACTATTCTTCCATACAAATTGATTATACTGATATGTATTTTTCTTTTTCTTTTAAATAAATTTATATTTATTGGTGTTCAATTTACCAACATACAGAATAACACCCAGTGTTCAACCTGTAAGTGCCCCCTACCGGTGCCCATCACCCATTCACCCCCACCCCCCGCCCTCCTCCCCTTCCACCACCCCTAGTTCGTTTCCCAGAGTTAGGAGTCTCATGTTCTGCTGCTTTTATGATATTTCCCACACATTTCTTCTGCCTTCCCTTATATTCCCTTACACTATTTATATTTCACTATATATATATTCCCCAAAAGAATGAGAACATATAATGTTTGTCCTTTTCCAATTGACTTACTTCACTCAGCATAATACCCTCCAGTTCCATCCACGTTGCAGCAAATGGTGGGTATTAGTTGTTTCCTATGGCTGAGTAATATTCCATTGTATACATAAACCACATCTTCTTTATCCATTCATCTTTTGATGGACACCGAGGCTCCTTCCACAGTTTGGCTATTGTGGACATTGCTGCTAGAAACATCGGGGTTCAGGTGTCCCGGCGTTTCAATGCAACTGAATCTTTGGGGTAAATCCCCAACAGTGCAATTGCTGGGTTGTAGGGCAGGTCTATTTTTAACTCTTTGAGGAACCTCCACACAGTTTTCCAGAGTGGCTGCACCAGTTCACATTCTCACCAACAGTACAAGAGGGTTCCCTTTTCTCCGCATCCTCTCCAACATTTGTGGTTTCCTGCCTTGTTAATTTTCCCCATTCTCACTGGTGTGAGGTGGTATCTCATTGTGGTTTTGATTTGTATTTCCCTGATGGCAAGTGATGCGGAGCATTTTCTCATGTGCGTGTTGGCCACGTCTATGTCTTCCTCTGTGAGATTTCTGTTCATGTCTTTTGCCCATTTCATGATTCAATTGTTTGTTTCTTTGCTGTTGAGTTTAATAAGTTCTTTATAGATCTTGGAAACTAACCCTTTATCTGATACGTCATTTGCAAATATCTTCTCCCATTCTGTAGGTTGTCTTTGAGTTTTGTTGACTGTATCTTTTCCTGTGCAAAAGCTTCTTTTCTGGATGAAGTCCCAATAGTTCATTTTTGCTTTTGTTTCTCTTGCCTTCGTGGATGTATCTTGCAAGAAGTTACTGTGCCTGAGTTCAAAAAGGGTGTTGCCTGTGTTCTCCTCTAGGATTTTGATGGAATCTTGCCTCACATTTAGATCTTTCATCCATTCTGAGTTTATCTTTGTGTATGGTGCAAGACAGTGGTCTAGTTTCATTCTTCTGCATGTGGATGTCCAATTTTCCCAGCACCATTTATTGAAGAGACTGTCTTTTTCCCAGTGGATACTCTTTCCTGCTTAGTCGAATATTAGTTGACCATAAAGTTGAGGGTCCACTTCTGGATTATGTTCCATTGATCTATGTGTCTGTTTTTGTGCCAGTACCACACTGTCTTGAGACCACAGCTTTCTAGTACACCCTGAAATCTGGCGTTGTGATGCCCCCAGGTATGGTTTTCTTTTGTAAAATTACCCTGGCTATTCGGGGTCTTTTCTGATTCCACACAAATCTTAAAATAATTTGTTCCAATTCTCTGAAGAAAGTCCATGGTATTTTGATAGGGATTGCATTAAACGTGTAAATTGCCCTGGGCAATTTTGACATTTTCACAATATTAATTCTGCCAATCCATGAGCATGGAATATTTTTCCATCTCTCTGTGTCTTCCTCAATTTCTTTCAGAAGTGTTCTATAGTTTTTAGAGTATAGATCCTTTTTACCTCTTTGGTTAGGTTTATTCCTAGGTATCTTATGCTTTTGGGTGCAATTGTAAATGGGAATGACTCCTTAATTTCTCTTTCTTCAGTCTGATTGTTAGTGTATAGAAATGCCACTGATTTCTGGGCATTGATTTTGTATCCTGCCATGCTACCAAATTGCTGTATGAGTTCTAGCAATCTTGGGGTGGAGACTTTTGGGTTTTCTACGTAGAGTATCATGTCATCGGCGAAGAGGGAGAGTTTGACTTCTTCTTTGCCAATTTGAATGCGTTTAATGTCTTTTTGTTGTCTGATTGCTGAGGCTAGGACTTCCAGTACTATGTTGAATAGCAGTGGTGAGAGTGGACATCCCTGTCTTGTTCCTGATCTTAGGGGAAAGGCTCCCAGTGCTTCTCCATTGAGAATGATATTTGCTGTGGGCTGTTCGTAGATGGCTTTTAAGATGTTGAGGAATGTTCCCTCCATCCCTACACTCTGAAGAGTTTTGATTAGGAATGGATGCTGTATTTTGTCAAATGCTTTCTCTGCAACTAATGAGAGGATCATATGGTTCTTGGTTTTTCTCTTGCTGATATGATGAATCACATTGATTTTTTACAAGTGTAAAACGAGCCTTGTGTCCCGGGGATAAATCCTACTTGGTCATGGTGAGTAATTTTATTAATGTACTATTGGATCCTATTGGCTAGTATCTTGTTGAGAATTTTTCATCCATGTTTTCAGGGATTTGGTCTGTAATTCTCCTTTTTGGTGGGGTCTTTGTCTGGTTTTGGAATGAAGGTGATGCTGGCCTCATAGAACGAATTTGGAAGTACTCCATCTCTTTCTGTCTTTCCACACAGCTTTAGTAGAATAGGTATAGTTTCTTCTTTAAACGTTTGAGAGAATTCCCCTGGGAAGCCATCTGGCCCTGGACTCTTGTACCTTGGGAGGTTTTTGATGACTGCTTCAATTTCCTCCCTGGTTATTGGCCTGTTCAGGTTTTCTATTTCTTCCTGTTCCAGTTTTGGTAGTTTGTGGCTTTCAGGGAATGCGTCCATTTCTTCTAGATTGCCTATTTTATTGGCGTATAGCTGTTCATAATATGTTTTTAAAATCGTTTGTATTTCCTTGGTGTTGGTAGTGATCTCTCCTTTCTCATTCACGATTTTATTAATTTGAGTCTTCTCTCTCTTCTTTTTAATAAGGCTGGCTAATGGTTTATCTATCTTATTAATTCTTTCAAAGAACCAACTCCTGGTTCTGTTGATCTGTTCCACAGTTCTTCTGGTCTTGATTTCATTGAGTTCTGCTCGAATCTTAATTAACTCCCTTCTTCTCCTGGGTGTAGGATCTATTTGCTGTTTTTTCTCTAGCTCCTTTATGTGTAAGGTTAGCTTTTGTATTTGAGTTCTTTCCAGTTTTTGAATGGATGCTTGTATTGCGATGTATTTCCCCCTTAGGACTGCTTTTGCTGCATCCCAAAGATTTTGAACGGTTGTATCTTCATTCTCATTAGTTTCCATGAATCTTTTTAATTCTTCCTTAATTTCCTGGTTGACCCTTTCATCTTTTAGCAGGATGGTCCTTAACTTCCACGTGTTTGAGTTCCTTCCAAACTTCTTGTTGTGATTTAGTTCTAATTTCAAGGCATCATGGTCTGCGAATATGCAGGGGACGATCCCAAGCTTTTGATATCAGTTCAGACCCGATTTGTGACCGAGTATGTGGTCTATTCTAGAGAAAGTTCCATGTGCACTTGAGAAGAATGTGTATTCAGTTGAGTTTGGATGTAAAGTTCTGTAGATATCTGTGAAATCCATCTGTTCCAGTGTATCATTTAAAGCTCTCGTTTCTTTGGAGATGTTTTGCTTAGAAGACCTATCGAGTATAGAAAGAGCTAGATTGAAGTCACCAAGTATAAGTGTATTATTATCTAAGTATTTCTTCACTTTGGTTATTAATTGGTTTAAATATTTGGCAGCTCCCACATTCGGGGCATATATATTGAGGATTGTTAAGTCCTCTTGTTGGATAGATCCTTTAAGTATGATATAGTGTCCCTCTTCCTCTCTCACTACAGTCTTCGGGGTAAATTTATTTTATCTGACATAACGATGGCTACCCCTGCTTTCTTTTGAGGACCATTCGAATGGTAAGTGGTTCTCCAACCTTTTATTTTCAGGCTGTAGGTGTCCTTCTGTCTAAAATGAGTCTCTTGTAGACAGCAAATAGATGGGTCCTGCTTTTTTATCCAGTCTGAAACCCTGCGCCTTTTGATGGGGTCATTAATCCTGTTCATGTTCAGAGTTACTATTGACAGATATGAGTTTAGTGTCACCATGTTATCTATTCAGTCCTTGTTTTTGTTTATTGTTCCACTGAACTTCTTCTTAAAGGGGAATTTTAAGAGTCCCCCTTAAAATTTCTTGCAGAGCTGGTTTGGAGGTCACATATTCTTTCAGTTCCTGCCTGTCTTGGAAGCTCTTTATCTCTCCTTCCATTTTGAATGAGAGCCTTGCTGGATAAAGTATTCTTGGTTGCATATTCTTCTCATTTAGGACCCTGAATATACCCTGCCAGCCCTTTCTGGCCTTCCAAGTTTCTGTGGAGAGGTCTGGTGTTACCCTAATACTCCTCCCCATAAAAGTCAGGGATTTCTTGTCTCTTGCTGCTTCAAGGATCTTCTCTTTATCTTTGGAATTTGCAAGCTTAACTATTAAATGTCGAGGTGTTGACCGGTTTTTATTGATTTTAGGGGGGTCTCTCTATTTCCTGGATCTGAATGCCTGTTTCCCTTCCCAGATTAGGAAAGTTTTCAGCTAGGATTTGTTCATACATACTCTGGCCCTCAGTCCCTTTCGGCGGCCTCAGGAACCCCAATTAAACACTGATTTTTCTTCCTCAGGCTGTCACTTATTTCCCTTAATCTATCCTAATGATCTTTTTATTTGTTTGTCTCTTTTATTCTCAGTTTCCCTCTTTGCCATCAACTTGTCTTCTATGTCACTCACTCGTTCTTCCACCTCGTTAACCCTCGTCGTTAGGACCTCTAGTTTGGATTGCATCTCATTCAATTGATTTTTAATTTCTGCCTGATTAGCTCTATATTCTGCAGTCATGAAGTCTCTTGAGTCCTTTATGCTTTTTTCTAGAGCCACCAGTAGCTGTATAATAATGCTTCTAAATTGGCTTTCTGATATTGAATTGTAATGCAGATTTTGTAACTCTGTGGGAGAGAGGACTGTTTCTGATTCTTTCTTTTTAGGTGAGGTTTTCCTTCTAGTCATTTTGCTCCGTGCAGAGTGGCCCAAAGCAAGTTGTATTGGGAAAAGGAGAAAAAGAGGAGAGAAGGAAGGAAAGAAAAGATAAAAAGAAAAAAGAAAAAAGGAAGAAAAAAAGAAAAAGGGGGAGAAGAAAAAGAGAAAGAAAAGGAAAGAAAGGCAAATAAAGGGTGGGGGAACGAAACATCAAAAAGCAAAAAACAAAACAAAACAAACAAAAAAACCAAACACGGGGGAGTATCTTCTGATTCTGTATACTTTAAGTCCCTTGACTTCCCCTGGAACTTGTCCGTGTAGTTGGTCTTCTGGGGGAGGGGCCTGTTGTGCTGATTTTCAGGTGTCAGCACTTGGGGGAGCTGCTCTGTCCCCTGCCTGGCGTGAGGCCTTGGCGGCGGCCAGCTCTGGAGCCCTGGAGTCAGCTCCCACATTAACTCCAGAGCTCTCAGCCTGCAGGGCCTGGAGGCTCCGGTGCAGGGCCGCTGATCGGCTCAGCTAGGGGCAGGAGCGTCCTTTCTCTCCTGGGCCCTCCCGGCCTCTGCCTGTCCCGGGGGAGGCCGGATCCTGGGCTGTGTCCCCGGGCACCTGTGTTCCCGGGCCTGCTCTGTTGGATTTGCGCTCCCGGGCCGCGCAGCCCCCTCCACACGGAGCCTCTTCCTCTGCCCGAGCCCCTCCGAGCTGCTCCCGGGTCCAGCTGTGCGCGCTGCAGCCCTTCAGGGAGCTCGGCGCGCTCTCCCCGGGGCGCAGGTGTCTGTTAGTGTCCCAGGGAACCCGAGGGCATCCCCGCCCTCCTGGGTCCTGCTCCAACTCCCTGGGAGCCCCTTTCCGCCCGGGAAGGTTGGTGCAGCTCCTGCGTCTCCGGGACGGGGCTCTCCTGTCCTGGGGACACTCAACCCGGCCTCAGCCCGGCTCCTCGCGGGGGCCCCTCCCCCTTGGAGGCCTTTCGTTTCTTTATTTCTTTTTTCCCCGTCTTCCTACCTTGATATAAGTGCAAACTCTTCTCACTGCAGCATTCCAGCTGTTCTCTCTTTAAATCTCAGGCTGAATTCATAGATTTTCAGGATAATTTGAAGGTTATCTAGGTAATTTGGTGGGGACAGGTGATTTGGGGACCCTACTCTTCCGCCATCTTGCCCCTCCTCCTGATTTGTATTTTTCTTATCTAAAAGTACAAGCTTAGATTTATTATCTTTTCATTTTTATGGCCCACTTTGCACATTAATTATCTGTACAGATTTAAATATGTAGTATTGCTATTTTATTGAGTACTGTTATTTTGTTGCAGTGCAGACTTTCTTTTTCCTAGAATTAACTTCAAAATATTTGTGGATTAATAAGTGAAGAGAAAAAAAGCCTGGAATTTGGCAAGGAGTAAGTTAAGACCTTGGAGGTGAGTAATGGCTTCATAAAGATGGAATTAAGAAAACAGATGTATCCTAGAAAGCTTTGCCCAGATCTTAGAAATGTGATCAGTGCTCTCTGTCAGCTGCTTTTCTGCTGGCTTATGTTCTAACACTGTAGGGACTGATGATTCTATGGAAACTGTTTTGCTTCACCACCAGCAACTTTGGCTACATGAAATACTGAGGTATGGGGTTGGACATAGGTATTGGGGGATCCTGAAGCAGACAATGAGTGATCAGTTCATGATATAAGATGTTAACTGAGATCACATCTTGAGTTTCTCATGATTTTTAGGATGATTTTTGTAGCAGAAAAATATAATTACATTTCTTTGAACTATGTGCTCTGCCAGCTATATTTCACTATTTCAGACTTTCAGTTCTAGTTACTATTGATTAATGAGATCCTCAAATCTTAATTCATAATTTTTATAAGAAATTAGAGTATCTTTGAATTTTGATTTTGAGGAAATCATTACAACATGGTTTAAAGAGATGTCAGGCCTGAGGGGGGTTGTATATGTCCCAGGATGTTTCTGAAGTCTGCACAAAATGCCAAATGTTGTTCTAAGACTTTTATGGTAACCACTCTGGAACCCCTTATAACACAGAACCTACTTGGCTCACTGATATTCAGTCTCTACCTTTCTAATCACTCCTTAATTAAAAAGATCATGACTTCACATCAAGCTTATACCCTCTTACCTTCTTTATGTGGTAATTGGGCATAGAGGGCACCCATGCTGGATGACATCCTTAGGAAGGGTGCCAGTTGAATGGAAAACATTACATATCATGATGAGAGAGAAGGGAAGTGACACAAAGAAAGAGCGTAAAGTATTATGGAAACAAAACTCTTAATAAAATGAAAAAATATTTTTCCACAATTTAAGTCTTAAATAGAATTGATGCTGCATTTTCCTGAGGGGTGAGGTCAGCACATGCAGAGTGTAGATGCTCTATGAAGGCTAAATGGAAAGAACAGCAATCTCTAAGGGGAAAAAATGATCTGCGTTTCCTGTCTGTTGCTTTCCTCATTCCAGGTCCCCAACTCCTTGAAGAGGGTTCTATAAATCTAGGAATATAGTTTGGGGATAAGCTGTATCATTTTCTTTTTTTTTCAACCCATTATCTTTTTTTTCTATATTTTTTATTGGATTTTGACTTGCCAACATATAGTAAACACCCAGGGCTCATCCTGTCGAGTGCTTTATTAAGACAAAGAACATATTTTATGTTCTTCACAAAGGTGGGCAGTCATGTAAACCTGAGGTTTTATTCCTTAGACTACAAGGCTGAAAGAGAAGGTATAAGTGGACAGAGTGAGCAGGCAATTCTCTGTATTGGGAGCATTATCTTTGGAAACCTATACCTTTTTTTCTGGCCCTCTCCAAGTTATTAATTTCTCTTATGTCTTCCTTTTAGATGGATGCATGGGGAGGCACTATTTTGGTTTTATAAGTCTCTGTGCCTCCCTACACTTTTCCTCCCTCTTCCCTCCATACTGCACATCAAAACTCACAGTATCTCAATGCAATTTTCTGTATCTCTATGTAGTGGGAGGCCCTAACATGTACTCACAGAAATGTTCCTTTTCTGTCTTCCCTAAATTCATCTAACTCTGTATAGAGCTTTGGAGTCATGTGTGTGCTTCTCCTAGTGTGTTTTAAGTAAACCAACTTGAGGAGTGGGTAGGTGGCTCAGTCAGTTAAGTAGCTGACTCTTTATCTTAGCTCAGGTCTTAATCTCATGGTTGTGAGTTCAAGCCCTGAGTTGGGCTCCATGCTGGTCATGGAGCCTATGGAAGAAAGGAAGGAAGGAAAGGAAGGAAGAAAACTACCTTGAGGATATCCTTCAGGCAATGGCCAATGTTCCTCTTATTGGAAAAAACCTCCTGAAGATAACCAAAACTAAATAAATACATTTGGTTTCAAGTATTTAAATATAAACATCTATATTTCCATTATTTCATATGAATTGTGTATTAATATATTAAAGTAAATACCATGATATTTTAGTGATAATATAATATTATTCTAATATTGCATTATAATGTTGAAATACTTTTAATATATCCTTTAAATTTATAATATAGTAAATATTTTTTCCATTTCTTAATGATGTTTTCCTTTTTGTTTTGTTTCAAGTTTTTACTTAAATTCTAATTAGTTAGGGACACCTGGGTGATTCAGTGTTTGAGCATCTGCCTTTGGCTCGGGGCATGATCCCGGGGTCCTGGGATAGAGTCCTGCATTGTGCTGCCCACAGGGAGTCTGTTTCTTGCTCTGCCTATGTCTCTGCCTCTCTCTCTCTCTCTGTGTCTCTCGTGAATAAATAAATATTTTTAAAAATAAAATTAAAAAATAAATTCTAATTAGTTAACATATAGTGTAATATTGTTTTCAATAATAGAATTTAGTGATTCAACACTTCCATACAGCACCCGGTGCTCATCACAAGTGCCCTCCTTAATGCCCATCACCCATTTAGTTCATCCTCTGCTCACTTCCCCTCTATCATTAAAAGACAAATAGTTTTACATAGAAATAGAAGATAAAATGCAAAACAACTACTTGAAATCACTGGGGAGCAATCAAAAGCAGGCAGATACTGGAGGAGAGTTGACACATGGTTATGAGAGTATGGTGGTGGATGAGTTCCCCAATTTTTATGTTTTTTAGCCCAAGGGTAAATTCAAGTCCCTTCCCATGCAGGGAAGCTACAATTCCAAAGGAAAAACCAAACCAGCAGTTTTACTGGAATGAAAAATCAGAGGATAGAGTTCAAGGCAGTCATATAAGCTAGAAAATGAAGAGGAGTTCTCAGAAAGAAGACACTCGGGGAGAGGATGGCTAAATCCTGTTCCTACTCTCTGCAAAACTCTCTGGATGATCCCTGAAATAGGCTCATAGTAAAAATGCTAAACAATCCAATGAGGACTTGAACCCAGACTCCAGTTCCCCCCAGCACCAGGGGAGATGGAGTTTATAGGTATTATTCCACCAAAGTAACAGCCTGAATTAAAAAGATACAAATATAGATAAACTATTCAGGAAAACACACACACACACATCACAATCAAAATTATTTAAATGTATCACTCAAAATTTTGGGATGCCTAGATGACTCAGTGGCTGAGTGTCTGCCTTTGACTCAGACCATGATCCTGTGGTCCTGGGGTGGAGTTCAGCATCAGGCTCCCCGTGGGGGGAACCAAATGGCTTCTCCATTTGCCTATGTCTCTCCCTCTCTTTGTGTCTCTAATGAATAAATAAATAAAATCTTCAAAACATAAATAAAAATAATAAAAATTTAAAAAAAATTTTGTGTCTCTAATGAATAAATAAATAAAATATTTAAAACATAAATAAAAATAAAAACATTTTTAAAATGTCTAGGACACAAGTCAAAATTATTCAACATCTGAAGGAACAGGAAAATGTGATGCACACTCAAGAGCAAAGACAATAAACAGAGACCCAACGAAAGAACTGGTTGATCTTTGGAATGGCCAGGATGATGATCGTGACAGTAATAACTAAAAGGCCTAATGATTTGCTTCAGGATCTCTGAAAAACAAAGCATGCCCTCAGGTATGAAGGTTCTGGGTGCTGAAGTGTAAGCTTTGCTACTGTCAGCCCCACTTGTCTTCAAAACTCTTGATATCCAGAAGCCTTACACAGCTGGAATCTCTGAGCATAAGACATAGTATTGAATGAAGTGGACAGGTAGAAATCAAAATGTTTTAAATTTAGGATGTCTGAAAAAATTAGTGCCCTGCCCTGTACCTGGTGACAAAGAGGAGGAAGGGTGTGTTGTCAATGGTGGGTAGGTTGAAGGAAAGACAGAAGGGTGCTCTCTATGCTATGAGAGATCTTGGTCAAGCATGCATCTTTTTCTATGCAACATTCAAGATCTTACAGTCTTGCCTAGGCACCATCCTGACATCTAGGGGAAGGGCAGCAGAGGGTATTATGTGTGTGTATCTGCGTGTGAGTTTGTGCGTCTTTGCTGGCCCACCTGCCTGAACACATGGCCCGTGAGTTTTCTGTTTGTCTGTTTCTTGCTTTGGTTTGTTTCTTTTTGTTGGTGCATTTGCTTTTGGTTTTATTTTAAGAAAATTACAACAACAACAAAAAAAGCATGCTGTTAACTGTAACGTTAATATTTTTTCACATGGTGAACACACCTGTTTATCCAGCACTCAGATCTAGATAAGCATTACCAGCATCTCAGAAGCTCCTGTCATCTCTGTCATCCCTCCCTCCATCATGTCACTGTCCTTCCATTAAAAGTTTTTAATATGCCACCAAAGAAAGCCAGAGAGGCTTCTCCCTCTTGACATTCTCTGGGTACCCTGACCATGCAAACGTGAAAGGGATACTGTAGTCACAAAGGGCAAAAAAAAAGCACCCTGAAAATCATGGAAAGTAAGCACAGTTGTCTCTTTCAATAGAGTACTTAAAAGAGGGATTACAAGATAACTCTGGAAGGCCCAATTAACTGAACAGCAAAACAAACAAAAATCCGGTATCTGCACCTGATCAATTCCATTCCTTTCTGACCAGAGGCCCAAATTAGAGAGGCATGGACAGAGACAGGGGTGGGAGGGACTGAAAGCGAGTGTCAAAGTCAGTCTGGTATAATCCAGGAGGTTCTAATTGCATCTGTCTGAGGAAATCTGGCTTTCAAAGCCATTCTCCTGCAGTCTCCCCACCCCTTCAATAAAGCTCACGTCAGGATTCAAGAAAAAGGGTTGCCAAGGGGAGCAGAGGGTGCCCAGCCCCCACCCCTGTGCAGGGAGCTGTCCTGCAGGAGCCTGCGCAGTAGCCTTGGTGCAATGCAGGGGTATCCTCTGCGCCTGCGCCAGGCCTGCCACGGGGCGGGGGAGGGTGTGGAACAGAGGGGGCTCCAGGGGTGGAATGCTCGTGTTTCCCACCCACCCCCCCGCCTGCCTTCTACCCCTCCCCTGAGCTCATGGTGGCTAATTCATTTTCTGTTCTTACTATTAAAGACAAAGTGTGGCTCCTACTGATTACCCTCAAGGTGCCCTCAATATGTGGGCTCTGGGCAGGTGGGAGGGGGAACTCAGCAGAAGGTTTACTAGTAAGAAAAGAAAAAAAAAGCTGGGGTTTGACAAAGGGATAAGGACGAGCTCAGACAGAAATAAGACTTCTTACAGGACAGGTTTTGTTTTTCCTTTTGTTTTATTTCGTTTTCTTTGGTTTATGAGAGCCATGAAAAATACAGGGAAAAGAGACTGAAAAGTCCTATCTGGAAGACTAGGAGTTGGCTTAAAAGAAGATAAGGCTTCTGGGTGGGCAGGGGCTGCTGCATCATCAAGTCTCCAGGGCAGTGACGCATGTCCCTTAGATTCAACAACATGAAGGTCAGCAGTGACCTTAGCAAGAGTCTCTGGTTGGAAAGATAAGTACAGAAACCTCGTAAAAGCAAACTGGAAAACAAATATTCTGTGATCATATAAGAGAGACCCCCTTCTCTCTCTCTATCTTGTCTTCTGAGAGACTCCAGAACATCATTTCCAAAACAGACTCCTAGTAAGAAACTTACTAATCATATGCTAGCATTCTCCTGCTAACTCCCAGCAATGCTGAGGGAGCACATTGGAAACCTCTGACATAGTTCGGTGGCTTTAAAGACATACCAAACCAGCTCTATTCTTGCCATGGCAAGGGGCCCAGGGTGGGCTTTGTGGATGGATAGGTCCAGCTGGAAGCCCAAATAGCAGCAAGTCCCTATGATAGATATATCTATATTTGGGTGGCATTGGAGAGGTGGGAGAACCATAAGAAGCTAATAAAACAGTGACCCTCAAACTCATATTTTAAAAATATTTGGCCAAGAATTATTTTGGTGAGGGTGAGCACAAAATGGTTCTATATTTTTAAGAAGTGCATCTACATGTCTACTGCTAAATTCAAGGAATCTATTATATGTTATGAAAATTCGGTAACACTTCAATTGCTTAGAAATATTTATTTCAGGGGCACCTGGGTGGTTCATGAGATTAAGCTTCTGCCTTCATCTCTGGTCATGATTCCAGGATCTCGGGATAGAGCTGCACATTGAGCTCCCTGCTCAGTAAAGAGCCTGCTTCCTCCTCTCCTTCTGCTGCTCCCCCAGCTTGAGGTTTCTCACTGTCAAATAAATAAATAAATAAATAAATAAATAAATAAATAAATAAATAAAATCTTTAAAAAATTAAAAAGAGAAATATTTATTTCACAACTGTTGTAAAAGATAAAGATGACAAAATGTTTTTTTATTTATCTTCATTTTTAATATCCTCCATTTTTTTCATTTAACATTCTTTTTTTTTAAGATTTTATTCATTTATTCATGAGAGACAGAGAGAGAGAGGCAGAGACACAGGCAGAGGGAGAAGCAGGCTCCATGCAGGGAGCCCAACGTGGGACCCGATCCTGGGTCTCCAGGATCACACACTGGGCCGAAGGCAGGTGCTAAATCGCTGAGCCACTTGGGCTGCCCAACATTCTTTTTTATAATTCAATTAATTAATATATAATGTATTATTAGTTTCAAAGTTAGAGGTCAGTGATTTATCACTCTTGTATAATACCCAGGGCTCATTATACAATCTCCTCCATCCTTAATTTCTAATTTAATTTCTTAAATTTTTAAGGGATTTTTTTAAAAATAAAATTTCCTTTAAATCACACAAAACAATAAAACATTTAGAAAATGTCTATTCTCATTTGACATCATTTGCTTCCAGAATTTCAGCTTCCTTCTAACCCTGCCCTCTGGCAAATGCCCAGTGGTTTGGTTAGATTGCTCTAGAATAGAAACATGGATAATCACATTACCCATAAACATGTTTAATTCTATCACTTGTGGCTGTGATTTTAATTATTGTATAATTCATTAGTTTTCTCATTGCCTTTTGGATATGTTTCTGTGTACACTTGATCACAAATTTAAACTGTTTTCCTAACTCATCATTGATATTTGTAGTTTCTTCAGAAGCATTCAATTAGAAAAACTCTAAATTGAGATTTGTGTAGGTACCAGTAGTCAAAAGTTCTACAAAAAAAAAAAAATGCTTACAACAGATTTTTCCCATCAAGTAAAAAACAGCTAAATTCAAGATAATTACAATTGGAGGGAATATTTTTCAAATTAATCATTTGTGTCATTTAATGTCTATTATTTCAAGTTTCTTCTTGGTTTTTAGATTTTTTGGTTTGGGAGGAGAGAGGTTTTTTGAATGCAGAATATATCAGCACATCCCTCATGAATTTCTCCTTTTGGCTTATTACTGTAGATTCCAACCGAACAGGTCCCAAAACAATGAATCCCAAACACATCCAAATTTGCTGCTTGATCTTCATTCCTACTTGAAATAGCTTTTGGGATGGACCATACCAATCCAGATTACAGCGCCACCTGGTATTCAAAACTGGGAGTTCTGGGCAAGAAGCAAACTGCTTCAAAAAATCCCCAAGAACTGCAGGGAAAAATGGTGCTGAAATGAGGGCAGGGGGTAAGAAAAGACTCCGAAAAGGTGCAGAGGGCTTAGAACATAGTGATGAAGGAGGTAAGTGGAGCAGGAACTTGGAAATAACAAAAATAATTCATAGTTACTACAAACATTCAAACATTCTAGGGTATAAATATATTAGTGACTCCTATGCCAAATATTTCTGTCTCATTTAACTTAATAGATGTAATTAATCACTGTTACAAACTGACCAGCCTATACCAAAGGGCTGATGCCTATACAAATATACTCAGAAATGCCTACATATATACACATGTTGCTTTTAATTATTTTTGGAATTGTTATTTTACAAATGTCGGACAACTTTTCCATATCACCATATATAGATTTCTCATTTTTTTTCAGATATATTATTTACAGTATTATATGCACCTTATTTTTTGTGAGCCATCTATTTATAGATAAGATCATCCCTAATTTTTCACTATCACAATGTTGCAGTAGACATTCTTTTTTTTTTTTTTTTGCAGTAGACATTCTTATTCTAAGTCTACTAACAGAAAAATAAAATAGTTCTGTGTAAACACATTTTAAATTTTGCAAGATATTAAAAATATCTGCCCCAGAAGAGGCTTTTTCTGAGGTCAAATGAATAAAACAGAGGCTCCAGGGTAGCCATGCCCTTATCTCAGAAAGGAAACAGTGACTCCTGCCAGTCTCCTTGCTCATTCCAGGCAGCTAATCCCTCGAAGCTCTCCTTGGCTATGGGTGGACTTCTGAGGACAGACTATGTTATTCAGACAAGTAGAGACTGAAACATTCAAACTGAGGCCACTAATTGTGAGATTGGTGCCTTCCAGGGAAAACAAGTTTCATGCCCAAATGTGTACACATTTTGTTCTAGGGAAGCAAGCTTGGCAAGCAACGTGTGGATCAGTTTATTGAGGCAGGACGAAGACAGCAGCAGTAAAAGTGCATCCCTCTAATCTGGAGCTTTCTGGTGCCTGTATATTCTTGCTTCCTTACAACATCTTCATTGTTCTGACATTATCCTTTTTGCTCAAAATTCAAGAGAGGTTTTGGGAAGACTATGAGCCTAATAATTTTGCTCTGCCCCTTTTTTTTTCTGTTGCTATTTATTTTTCCCACTAACCTCATGATTCTAAATTGTCATTTCATTTTATGTTTTCATCCTGAGACCTAAATATTCATTCATTCATTTAATAAATATTTATTGAACACCTACTATATATTAAGCACTGTCGTAGGGTCTTGAGACACACTTCTAAAAACCAAAGCGCCCTGCTCTAGTGAAGTTTACAATTATAATTCACATATTTATATAGCATTGTACAATAAATTATATAGGGGGTAATAAAGTGATGAGAACATTGGGCAAGAAGACAAATGTACCAAAGCAAGATTAATAGAGGTTGCTTAGTTGGGAAGTGCAAGTTTCAAAAGTGAATAGAGTGGTTGGGAAAGGACTCAGATAAGGAGTATTTGAAGGAGCGATTTGAAGGAAGTGAAAGAGTTAATCAAGCAGGAGCATAGTGGGGGTTGTTCTAAAAAGAAAGCAAAGACCTCCAAGATAGCTCATTTGTCTGGGGAATGGGAGTGGAGGTCGGTGTGGCTAGAGTGCTGCTGAAGTCAGAATGGTCATTCATAGCCATTCATAGTGCTTAGGACACTGCCTTCCACTGAGAGCAGTAAGCAGCCGTTGCAGGGGTTTGAACAGAGGCTGTACAGAGTCTGAGTCATCCTGCTGTATTGATGTTTATTGGATGGAGGAAGAGAACAGGAAGAAGCAGGAAGACATGTTCAGAGACTATTATAGTCACCCAAGTGAGAGCTGTCAGGGCTCTAACCAGGTTTCACCTACATGTCATGTTATGCTAACTATTCAGTCTGATGGAACTGTGAAGTTATGTAAGTTCCTGATAGATGGTGAAGGAATAATGTGTTTAGGCTGTCTTTAATGTCTGAGTACGAAAAAAAAAATACTGTACCTTAGGAAGTGTTGAAATAATATTAGGAATAAAAGTTTTGCTGTGCTATCCCAGACCTCTGCTGCCTAAAGAAGTCTTGTCTATATAGTTGGGGCAGGATGCTGATGGTTTGTAATATTCACCAAGATGAAACCAGAATGTTTAAACATGAGTCTGTTGGGGAAATTTGGTTCTTAGCCTGAGAACTAAGGCATAAAGAAGGTCAGGGTGTTACTTTGAGGGCAGATGTGGGGGATGGGCCAGCAGGGGGATATGCACTCTCTACCTTGCCCTTTCTGCTTTAAATCTTGTTTCTAATGGACTTTTCTCCCCTTTACAGAACTGCAGAGTAAGTAGGCCCTCTTCTCTGCTACTATCCTGACTTTGTGCACTTTTGCAATAGAATTTGGAAGCTCTGTACCTTATTGGTATAGGTGTGTAGAGTTTTTAAAAACTGATAGCAATGATAGCCTATGATTTAGGAAGCAGAAAGAACACAAAGGCTAGTTGTGGGCTTCCTAAAATGACATCTGAAGGCTGCAAGGGTGAAGAGTTTTGAAGAAATCACAGTGAATTGAGAATGGCAATGTAAGAGAACCCTGATTTCCAGAAATCTGAGCACATCTGACCACAGCTCACCGTTAACTCACTTTCCCATTCTGAACTCTATCAGACTGGGGACAGGGACTGACGTATAGGTTATGTCGCAGTACACAAAATGTTGATGTCGCACTTTTATTTAGAAAACCGTCTCCTAGGACCACTATTCTGCAGACCTTCATCCCTTAGGCCAAGTCTAGTGTCAATCACCTGAAAGAGGAGGTGGGGAGAGATAGGTGGAGACCAGCTCTCAGCCCTGAAAGGGAGGGGGCCTCCTGACGCCTGCGCACTTTTCTCACTGCACTGCAGGGGTCTGCTTCAGGCAGGAAGGGGGTTTCTTTGCGCATGCGCACTCTTGATCCACTGCAGAGCAGGTTTCACGCGGGGAGGGGGCTTCCTGGCGCATGCGCGCTGTTCTTTCAGCACTGCGGAGTTTGCTTTGCGGCTGCGCCAGATTGGCACCTTCCAGAAAGCTCGAGGGCTGGGAGGGGGAGTTAGTGAGAGGTGTTGGCCTGTTGTTTGCTCCTGCTCCTCCCTCTGCTGGAGCTTACAGCCCCCAAGTGTTCATTTTGTGACATGTAACTGCATCAACAGACCACATACGAACTATATACAAGGATTGCTCCTTTCTGTTCTCTAATATTTAACTGGGGTATTGGGAATTGGAAATGAACTGCTCAGGTCACCAGAGTAGGATTAGAGTCAAATAACAAACCCTAATTTTGGAAAGACAACAGCTGAAGACCATTTGGGCAGTTTGACGTTCTGGAGATGAACAGGCCCTAAGAAGTCTCACCTCAGCAGCTGAGTCTCACTCCTTGTCAGCCTCTCTGTCCCTGGGGCTCTATTTCAAAGTCATGGATGGTTGAGTCAAGTGTGCTTTCCATATGACCAGCAGCACCGCAAACTTGTTAGAGATGCAGATTCTCAGCTGGACTCAGTCCCATGAGCTGAAAATGGGAGTGGGCCCACCCATGTTTAAAAAAAAAACAAAAAAAAAAAACAAAAAAAAAAAAACAAAAAAAAACCTTGATTGGTCTTGATAACATGTCCTGAGCTGGAAACGGGCAAAGTGCCAAGAGATGGCAGTGTAAACAGCTCAAGGAAAAGTAGGAATTTTGCCCTGAAAATCAACTAGTTTCCAAGATCTGACTGAGGAGTTTCTCCTACTTGCCTGCCACAACTAAACTGATAAATCTGCCATTTCTGGGAGAGAATGGAGAGAGAAAGGAGAGGCAGATTGCCAACTTCTGAACTGCAATGGGTCTTGCTGAAGGTTGTGTTTTATTGGTGCAATAAGGCACCTTCACTGTGCATGGTGTCCCTCATGACTGTGTCCTAAGTGAAAATTTCTGGGGGAGCTTTTAAGAAGAGACTTTTTTTAAGGCTTCTCGCTGTGTATTCTTCCTTCTAAGCTACTAATGGTAAATCACCTTTCTTCTGGTCTTTAAGCTGAGAAAAATAAAACTTAAATATAGCACTGTATATTCTGCCTCAATTCTCCCACTGAATGCCTGTCCAAACTTCATGGAAAGATAGAGGGGAGCCTGTAGTTGAATTTGGAATGAGAAATAAGCAATAATATGACAAGGGTGAGTTACAAGTTTGAAGAAGTTTAAGGGTGTCCTATACACTAATTTGAGGAAAAGCAGTGAATTAGAAAATCAGACACATTTCTAAAATTGATACTCAAATCTTTTGAATCCTCTTCTTGTATACAGGCAAGATGAGAGCTAAAGATCTTTTTCCCTAGTGGGTTTAACAGTTACTTCTAGGAACTCTCTTGCCCAGACCTGTGCCTATAATGGGCATATAGAAGTGAAAAGAAATGCAGAGGGGTTCAGAGGGGTCTTCTCAAACATGGAAATTGTCTTCCATTGTAATGTATGTTCTACTGTTATCTTATTTTTTCAATTGGCCATCCATGCCTGCGCCCTCATTTAGCATGATTTGAATGGACATCTTGAATGTCCATTCGGGCACAAGCAAACAGAAAGCGTCAACATGATGAAGACATCCTCCTGGTTTGTATGGACCTTAAATCTGATAGCACTCATCCCTGAAGTTCTTACTTCTACTCACCACAGAGTCTTTTTCTCCATAAGATGTTGTCCTGTCTCTGGTGAACAGACATAACATTGAGCCCAAGTCCCCTCTGCTTGCCAGAGTCTACTGTGATTTCCTTTTCCTTACTTCTTCTCTCAGCCCATAAAACTCTCTTTCCAGTCTGGTGAATGAAGTAGCTTAATTTTCCTCCTTGATTTTTATGGAGGTGTTTTTGCTTTACCATTACATCCTCTCTCCCTGGGCACCTGAGTGTCTCAGTGGTTGATCATCTGCCTTTGGCTCAGGGCATGATCCTGGGGTCCTGGAATCGAGCTCCGGGGAGTCTGCTTCTTCCTCTGCCTATGTCTTTGCCCCTCTCTGTGTGTCTCTCATGAATAAATAAATAAAATCTTTAAAAATAAATAAATCCTCTTTCCATGTAGGGTGTGGGTTTTTTGGAAACAGAAGCTGAGAAGACTTGAAGAATATCACAGCTTTGAGCCCTGCTGAATCCCCCACTAATTTAACATGCAAAGATATGACTATCTCCTTGCATGGAGGAAATGAAAGGAAAATATAAGAAAGAATAAAATAGACTAGTATCCCAAAATATTTTCTTGCTATTGATAGGTTTTTGCGGTAATTCAAGAAAGAGACAAAGTCGCTTGGATTAGTGGTGAAAAATTTGTAGATTTGAGTTATAAGTTTCAATGTAGATAGATGGAATTTGGCAGAGGAGAGTGGGTAGAGGGAGTAAATCATCAAGAACTATGATAGGGGCACCTGGGTGACTCAGTGGTTGAGCATCTGCCTTCTTCTCAGGGCGTGATCGCAGGGTCCTGAGATTAAGTCCTCCATTGTGTTCCTTGTGAGGAGCCTGCTTCTCCCTCTGCCTATATCTCTTCTTGTTTCTGTGTGTCTCATGAATAAATAAATAAAATCTTTTTTAATCTTTAAAAATATGGAGGATAGCTTAGATTTTTTTAAATAAATTTATTTTTCATTGGTGTTCAGTTTGTCAACATACAGAATAACACCCAGTGCTCATCCCGTCAAGTGCCCACCTCAGTGCCCGCCACACAGTCACTTTTGGCCTATGAACCAGGTTATTATAAGAATAACACCATTTACTGATGTAGAACAGTGGAATAGAAGTATGTTTCAGGAGGAAAAAGTAGAGTTCAACTTTCGACTTTTTGTATGTAGGGAAAAAATGGTGTAAATTCAACTTAGCTGAAGGATATGTACATGCGGAGTTCATAAGAAGTCTGGGCTGGGGAGAAAAGCATGGAGTCATATACCGTGAAAGCCAACTTAGTGCCCAAACTTAGTGTCTTAAAAGGGTAATCATTTATTATTTAAATTAACTTTGTTACTTGAGATTCTGCGTGAGAAGGTTTTATTTTCAATTCAGCATATTCTGTTTACATTTGTGTTTATCCTAAATTTTGATACCAAACAATTCATTTTTCAGCTCAGCTCTTTTGTTGCACCTTATCATACTTAACTAAAAGAAGCCAATTGACACTTGATCCACTCTATCTGGAAATCATCTTTCCAAGGTACATAAAATCATTAGATAGATCATTGAATTTACCACTGGCAATAGTTTTGCCACTTTTTCTACCACTACATTACATGGATCGCCATTTTTTTTGAAACAGTGATGGCTGTTTCTTTGCCATTTTTCCAGCCTCAACACACAAGAAGTTTGCTCTCCCTTTTCTAGTTTTTGTTTAACAGTTCTTTTCACTGTATTTTCAGTTTGTACCTGCTGGTCCAATGCAAAGCTGCTATTTTATATTTTTGTTACAGCACCACCACATTTCTAAGTGCCTATGTATTCATTAGCTTTGGTGCATATAAATCTAATCCTCAAGATTTGTGCATTAAAACAACAGTATTTGTCATTTATGATGTTGCATCGGTCAGTTTAGTGATCTTTCCTATCAATTGAACCTAGATGGTCTAGCTTGGTATCACCTACACATGCAGATCTTGGCTTGTTGGCAAGTGAGGAGACAGGGATGACTTGGCAATATGTCTCTAATCATTAAGCAGGCTATCCCAGCCTTCTTAATATAATTATGTCATTTTTAAGGGCATCAAGAGAAGGCAAACCCCAATGTGCAATGTGCAAGTACTTTTTTTCTGCATCTTTGATTGTGTCACATTTGAGATATTCCTGTTGGCAAAAGCAATACATATAGGTACCCCATTGGGCAGCTACAGAATGCCCAATCTAGTGACTTGGATTCAAGGAGTCAATTTTTTGCGGCCATTTTTGCACACACATGTGGAATTGGATAATATGGAGGACCCACCACCATTGCTTAAAGATTACAGCATTTTAAGTTTATGAACAGTGGGGTGGGAAACAATAAATGTCAGAGAGTTCAGTGAGAAATAATGAGAATGTAGGCTCAGAAATAGAGGTTACTTAAAAATGGGGGGTTCATAAACACTTGGATACAGATGAGAATCAAAGAAAGTAAACAGTTGGCAGTGTCTACCAGTTTTAACAGCATGAATATCCCAAATGATGTTTGAAATTTTTTTTTTGATGGAGTGATGGGGGAACCCACCCAGACTAGGAAAGAAGCTTAGATGTGAATTGTGTCTGCACAATGACCTTTGTTCATTATGCTATAGCTTTCCACAGCTGTGCAGGACTGATAATTTTTAAAATTCTAACTCAAAATCACTTTAAATATTTCAATCACATGGAAAGTAATCACAGAATGTATTCATGATTGATGGCACTCAGAGGGCACATGGTAATCTCCAATGCATTTCTATGGCTTTAAAAGACATGCCAGGCTCTATTCCTGTCCTGGCCAGAATCCTGGTGATGCAGTTGGTAGATGGATGGGTCCAGCTGAGAGCTCCAACATCAAGCACCTGAAGTAGATATCTATGTTTAGAGTGGGGAAACCATGAATAATATGATGACCCTTCAACGTATTTTCTTCAAATTTTGTTCAAGACTGAGATATTGAAGTCAAAGTGGAAATTATTAATAGACGCAAAAAGTGCTCATTTCTTCCTTTCAGTTGAAAATCAGGGATTTATTATATTTTGAGAACCCTCTATATTTGGTATTATCTTTCAATTCTCAAAATCTCTTCAGTCATAGTGGGAATTAGCTGGCCATACTAGTTAATGACAGCAGTAACTTAATCTATCATTCATTACGTCATTCCAGAATCTTACCTAGTCCTTTTCTGGAGAGTTATTATATACATTATGCACGATGTTGAAACTTAATACATTTGCACTCCTTTTTTGGCGGGAGAGGAGGCATCAGTATTTTTTAATTTTATTTTTAAATTCTTATTTCCCAACTATTTAAAAAATAAGTGAGATAAAGTATGTTCTTTCAAACCTAATTACTTTAGAATGCATTTCCAATAACACTGACATTCTCTTACATAATCATAGTTCAGGAAATTTAGGATTAATTAAATGTTATTATCTACCCTACAATCTATATTCAAATTTTGTCAATTGTCTAAATTATGTCCTTTACAACTATTATTTTGGGATTCAGGATTACATGTTGTATCTAATTTTCATGTATTTTTAGTTTCCTTTTATCTAGAGTAATTCTTCAATGCTGTGTGTGTGTGTGTGTAATTCTTGACTTTTATGATTTTGAAGCATCCAGATCAATTATTTTGTAAATACTTCTCTTAGTTTTTCTTTATCTGGTGTTACCCCATGGTTAGATCTATGTTATGCATTTTTAGCAAAAAAAAAGTGTTGTTGAAATGATGCTGAGTTCTCAAAGCATTATTTCAGGAGACATCTAATGTTGATTTGTACTGGTAATGGTAATGGTAGCCTTGATGACTCTTAATTCCTACTTTATCATTTTTCTTCAGATGTTAGCCAGCATCTTAAATGTGACAAAAAAAATTTTCCCTTCATTCATTAATTCATTCATGTTTAATATCTGTATGGACTCATGATTTTCATTTTAGTCATTGGGTCAAATCTGTCTCTACCTTTATTTTTTTAAGTGTTTCAAGTTTACAGAAAAATTATAAAACTATAGAAATTATAAGAGATAGTACAGTGTTCCTATATTCTTATTTAAAGTTTCTACTGTAGAAACTACAGTTTCTACTGTCTGAAACCCAGTTTCCTTATTGTTAACCATTTTCAATAAATTTTAAAGATTTTACTTTTATTTATTTATTAGAGAAGGGAGAAGGAAAAAGACAAGCAGACTCTGCCCTTGGTGTGTAGCCCAATGTGAGGCTTGAACTCACAACCCTGAGGTCATGACCTGAGCTGAAATAAAAGTCAGATGCTTAACTGACTGAGCCACCCACATGCTCCTTTACTGTTAACATTTTTCATAAGTATGGTATATTTCTTACAATTAGTGAACTGATATCAATGCACTATCGTTAACTAAACATCATACTTTACTCAAGTTTCCTTAGTGTTCACCTAATATGATTTATCTGTTCCAGGATTCCAGCCAGGGTACTACAGTACATTTACTTGTCATGTCTCCTTAGAATAGAAGAGTCTGTGACAGTTTCTCAAAATTTCTTGGTTATTGATCACTTTAACACTTCTGAGGACTACTGGGCAAGTATTTTGCAGAATGTCCCTCAACTGGGATTTTTTTTTAATTTTATTTACTTATTCATGAGAGACACAGAGAGAGAGACAGAGACACAGACAGAGAGAGAAAAAGGCTCCACGCAGGAAGCCCACTGTGGGACTCGATCCCAGAGCCCCGCGATCACGCCCTGAGACAAAAGCAGACGCTCAACCGCTGAGCCACCCAGGTGTCCCCTCAACTTGGATTTATTTGATGCTTTTCTCATGAGTAAACTCAGTCTGTGAGGGTGCCTGCGTGGCTCAGCAGTTGAGCATCTGCCTTCGGCTCAGGTCGTGATCCCAGGATCCTGGGATGGAGTCCCACATCAGGCTCCCCACAGTGAGCCTGCTTCTTCCTCTGCCTGTGTCTCTGCCTCTGCCTCTTTGTCTCTCATAAATACATAAATAAGATCTTTAAAAAAATAATAAACTAGGTCTATGTATTTTGAGGAGGAGGATCACAGATGAAAACTATCATTCTAATCACATCATATTAATGGTACATACTATCAAAATGACTTAGCACTGTGGATATTGACCTTGAATATCATTATCTGGCTGAAGAAACTTCTCTGTCAGGTTCTTCAAAGGTTAGTCCTTCTTTTCTTGGGAGCAAGCTGGTATGAGCAACCAGCATGTAGCTGCTCTACCAGGTTGAGAGTGGAGTATCTACAGAAGTTATTCAGGATTTTTCTGGATGCTATATTTGTCTTATTTTTCCTATTTGTTTATTTATCAATTATTTATGTAAGTGTGGACTCATAGGGTGAATTTTAACTAAAGAAATGGAGTTGTCTCAGGGCTCACACATTTCTCTTGAGGACAGGTTATTGATGTAAATAAGTATAGGTAAAGATCCATGGATGTTTATATTACGTATTGGGATATAATACACTACTTTACTTATTTTGATGCACATATTTTCCTGCTTCCTTCAGGCTGGCTTCCATACCCTTTTGCATGTTTCCATGTATTTTCAAGAACTTCCTTACTCCAACATTATTTTTCTTAAAAATTTAACTCTTTAGTGCTTGCTTTTCTTATTTGAAATGTCCTATTCATATGGCTTTTTCATACACGTACCTTTTATATTCAATGCTATAATATTTTCTATTATTTTCTTCACCAGCACATGTGGGCTATCAAGAAGTTATAAATTCATTAATAAAATCATGAGGCAGGGGCTCTGTAAGCCTATAACCTCTTGAAAATATACTAAAATGAAGTGGCCTAAATGATTTTGTTCACAGCTTTAAAATTGCTAGGCTTAGGAAACTTGCTTAGGCTTCAATTAGTAATTGATCTCATTTAAGTCTTTCATTTTAAACACGTGTTTTTTGCATTTTTGTTTTATTATTACTCACAATTTTCTAGTAGCTCTTCCACTGCTTGGGCCTTTTTCTGCATACTCCAATCAAGATGTGAAAAAACACTTTATCTTCCCAGACTGTGTATTAATGTTTCTGAGGCTTTGAAATTTGGAAGAGATCTTGAGCCCAGAAAACAACGCTGGATTATAAGACAAAGCACTTTAAAACCCTTCCGGTGAGTGGTTACAGGAGAGTTTATTTTGTGGCCTTTCCTCAGCACATGTAGAGAGCCTTATTCTTCTCTGTTGCTAAAGCCCTTAAAATCTGCCTGCAAAAATCTACATCAATATTCCATTCTCAAAAGAAATGTATAAGCCCTGAGAACAATTCCATTTTCCTAAAGTTCAACCTTATTTATATGTGAGGTGTCAGCATTAGAAGTATATGTAGCTATCAGAAACCCATATTACAGCGCCATCTGTCATCCAGAAATGGAAGTAGGGGAACAGGAAAAAAAAATTAAATTGCTGAAAACCTAGGCTCCCAGCTGAGGCTGAATATGTTGGTTGTTACTGTGAGGAGATACAGCAGTCCTAAAAAGAACAGAGTCCAAGGAATCACTGATGATGGACTTCAATGAATAGATGATTAGAATACTTTTAAATTACAAAATCAATAAATTACTGAAAATATTTTGAAAACACAGAAGCTTAGAAGTCAAAAATTTAAAAACTTACACAAAGTTGTCCTTTGCTTTCCCTATTTCATTCCATACCTTGCATTAAGATTTTTTAGGATGTTTACAAATATACTAGACAGGGGCACGTGAGTGGCTCAGTGGTTGAGCGTCTGCCTTTGGCTCAGGTCCTGATCCCTGGGTCCTGGGATCAAGTCCCACATCAAGCTCCCTGAAGGGAGCCTGCTTCTTCCTCTGCCTGTGTCTCTGCCCCTCTCTCTGTGTCTCTCATGAATAAATGAATCTTTAAAAAAACAAATATACTAGGCATAACGTATATACCTACTTACATAGAGATGGATATGTAGATATACAGATATCAGATTTTTACGCTAACAAGCATATCAACTGAATCTATACATGTATTTATGAATACATATTTATATATATTTAATATGTACATATATTTAATAGAACTAGATACATGTAATATTCATTTTGTTGTCCAAAATAATTTTTGTAGTATGCCATATGCTTTTTTATATCACTAGATATATATCTACATTATTTTTGTTAGTATTTTGTATCACAAATTACATATCCTCATTAATTTTTTATGCCCTATTGAGAAACATTTTACTTCCCTTTCGCTTTTTTTGTAACATTCTCATAAATGTCATACTTAGTAAGGACAGAAAGAATCACCAAAAAAAAAGCTACCACAATATACATCCTACCTTGAAATGTGTAAGTATCAAATATGTTCTCAAACCTGAATATTAGCAATTCATTTGTTCCCCAATCAAGCTAACATGACTTCTCTTACTAGCTTATTTTAGTTTTTCGGGGGGGGGGGGGGGGAAGACAGTGTTATTTTTACTTGTTTATTTTCTCATCATTAAAAAAAAAACTGTCCTTATGACTTAATACATGTTTAAAATAAGGTTTTCTTTTCCCGATTTTGAGTCAGTGTTCTGAGTTTACACTGAATACTACACGACGGTATAGCCAAAAATATTTCCCAAATGTTTGACTATTTATTTATTTGAAACCCTAGTCACCCTATTATATCTAAACATTATCAACAGTTACAAAAAATCGTAAATATTTAATTTCATTTCTGGATTTGAGTACTTATGTTAGAAAAACGTTTTATTGTTTACTTTTCATTTAAAACACTTTACGGGGGGCGGGATTGATGTACGTTAATGGCAAAAGATGGAAAATCTACGGTTACTTTATGAACGACTGATGTCAAAATATTTGAATTTTTCATTCTCTCTGGATTGTGGATTTTTCTTTTTTTTTAAGATTTTATTTATTCATGAGAGATACAGAGAGAGGGAGGGAGAGAGGCAGAGACACAGGCAGAGGGAGAAGCAGGCTCCCCGCAGGGAGGCCGACGCGGGACTCGATCCCGGGTCTCCAGGATCACGCCCCGGGCTACAGGCGGCGCTAAACCGCTGCGCCACCCAGGGATCCCCTGGATTGTGGATTTTAATTAAAAGTTCTTTTTTATCAAGTCAAATTCTGTATTTAATAGAAAATATATTCAGGGAAAGACAGGTAGGACAGTCCCCTGAAAGAAGTGAGACCGTGTTATTTTTACTATTTTGGACAATTTGCTTCTCACTACGGTTTTGTGGTTTCCGGTCAATTCGCCTAAACATTTACCTTAAGACACGTGCCTTGTAAGCTGTGCTATTAACATTTCAAATTCAGAATTTCACAGGCGACCTGTGAGCCTAGAGCTACAGAATCTCTAAACCGCATGGTTTCTTGACAAAGCTCCTGAAACGCTTTGTCCTCTAAGCAACGGTTAAAAGAAAGGGGGGGGGGGGGGGGCGGGGAGTTTGCTTTATGCTTTTTACGTTTATCACGTATTGGGCTGAGGATGTAGAAATCAAAAGCGGGGTTACAAAGCGTCCCGGGACCGCTTCTTGGTTTTGGTTTTCATTCTCCCGACTCATGAGTGGCCCCGAGTGACGACTAGGCGAGCCTGGTCTGCGGACAGCACCCACATCAGGACGAGAGCCCAGGCTCCCGAGCCTCACACAAAAGCCCGCCGCCCGGAAGGTGCCTCGCTCCACCGAGCGGCCGGGCTGGCAGGGCATTGTGGGAAGGTCACCTGACTCGCCGAGCCGACGGTGGCCCGAAACGGCCAGTCTCCTGAGCGTCTGCGCGGGATGGGGAGGGAGGCTGGATGGACCCTTTCTGTCCTTCTGAGCCTCGGTTTACCGGGCCTCCGCCGGTCGGTTCAGGTTAACGGCTCTAAACCCGAGATCTCCCGTTGATCGGCTTCGCGGAGGAGACCCGGGGGCCAGGAAGCGCCGGCTTATAAGTGGCTGCTTCCTGTGAGTCTTTGATCCTGTAGATTTTGATGTTTGATTTTCCGTCTCCACGGGAATTGGCTTTTTCAGGAAAATGTGAAAGTGTGGTTTTACTATCCGTCGCTTTTTATATTTATATGAAACTACGTAAATAAAGTTAATAGTACTCCTGTTTAATAGTACTTTCTGTTTTTACTTTACCTTAATTCCATTGGTCTTTTTTTTTTTTTTTTTTTCAAATGTTTCCGTTTAGATTCATTGGAAGGGGTTTTTGTTTTGTTTTCTTTAATGGAAAGTCGGTATTACTGGAGATCATTTTAGACGTGGGTTCTGATGAGTGACTTCCACACCTATTTATCTACCCAGTGGTTCCAGGAACGGAATTTCTTTCACTATTTAACGCAGTATCCCAACAATCTTGTGATTATTGACAGTATAAAATCTTGCTTACATTTGAAAACTTCTAATATTTTAAATTCAATTCTATTTGTATTTAAAACCACTTAAAAGTTCAATTTCAAAATAGTTGTTGCACTTCCTTTAAACCTCCCGCAATACACAGCTCCTCCTCCTCCACCTGTCCCCTAATTTCATGTGGGAACCACTGGGCTTCAGAATTTTGTTTCAGGCTTACCACACTTTGTTCTTCCAGTGCTGTGTCCTGTCCTATGTCTATCATAGAAACCTCTTCGCTATCACCTCGCACAAAACGAGTCTAGGTCTGTTTTCTTTCCTACGTGTCAAATAAATTATTTGGAATTTATCTACTTGGGCTTCTGTATTCCAAAAAAAATATTGTGGAAGAACATTATCAAAGATAAGAAACATAAGCAGGTCAAAATACAATAATATGAAATTCCTGATAAGACATTCAGCCATAACTTTCAACTCCTGTTTTATTTTACTTTTTTTAAAGATTTTTTTTTTATTATTATTCATGAGAGACGCAGAGAGAGAGGCAGAAACACAGGCAGAGGGAGAAGCAGGCTCCCTCTAGGGAGCCCAATGCAGGACCCAATCCCAGGACCCCGAGATCACGACCTGAGCCAAAGGCAGAGGCTCAACCGTGGAGCCATGCAGGCGCCCCATAGGTTCAACTCTTGTTTTAATAGACCTATAAATTTCCTTTATAGAATATTTAGAACTGTGTACATACACGCTTCACTGTTTGAGCTTCCTAATTTTTGAAGGAAGGGATTTTTATTGAGAAAAGTTCACATTATATCTAGACATGTTACATATTTAATGACTATCATTTACTTTGACTCCTTTGCAATTTGTAACCCCCCGATATCCATCAAAGGATGTCTTTTTTTTCAGATACATGCTTGAAAAACACATATATGTGTATTTCTCTGTATGTTTTCACATGTAGACCTATATGCAGATCATGTAATAACTTTTATTTTCAGCTAGATATCATGTATCATAGTATTATTACAGTATTACTTATGTTTTTTAATTTGGTTACAACATGACTACTCAGAAAAAAGTACTTGGTATATATATATATCCATTATCCCCATTTCACAGGTGAGGAACCACAAGGATGAGGTAGTCTCAAGAGTAAAATAAGCTTCTGTTTTGCCAAACTAACGATGCAAACTTTGGCATCAAAGGTTATGTTGCCAATTGATATATCAAAGCCAAAAGCTTTATCCTGTTCAAAGTGTAAGTTTAGTTCACTTAAGGGAATGTATTAAACAAAGGACACACAAAACATACTGGCTCTTGCTGGGAACCAAATAAGCGAAACAGAACTGTAAGATGTTTGAGCATGATATACTTGATACGTCATGAAAATACAGTTCCCTGTACTCTTTTTCCAGGTCCACCAACGAAAACATTGTATAGTCATAGTACAGTTATCAAAACCAAGGGTTAACCTTGGTATTAACTAAACTACACAGCTTGTTTGGATTTCACCCATTTCTATAATTTCTTTTTTCTTTTTTTTTTTTTTTTGGATTTTACTTACTTTCTTAAAAGATTTTATTTTTAAGTAATCTCCATACACCACATGGGGCTCAAGCTTACAAATCTGACCTCAAGAGTCACATGCTCTATTGAATGAGCCAGCCAGGCACCCTAGATTTCATCCATTTTTATGTATACTCTCCTTTGTGTAACAACTGTGCAATTTCACTGCATAGACATATTTGTGTAACAACTATCCATTCAGGATACATAAGTTTTCTATCACCCTCCAAATTACATTCTCATACTTCTCAGTCAGTGATTGTAACGCCCTTTCCCAACCTTAATCCCCCTCCTCCCCTGATTTCTTTTCCATAACTACAATTTTATAATTTCAATAATGTTGTATAAATTAAATCCTATGGTAAATAGCCTTTGAGATTGACGTTATTTCACTCAGCCTAGTGCTTTTTAAATTCAACCCAAGTTTTGCATGTAATAGTGTATTGCTTTATATTGCTGAGTAATATTCCATTGTATGGGTATGCTCTTGTTGGTTTTTCCCTTCACATATGGACGAACATTTAGGTTATTTCCTGTTTTTGGAAATTACAAGGAGATGCCATGAGCATTCATGTACTTGTGTTTCTATAAATGTAAGTTTTCATTTCGCCGGGGTATATTCCCATTAGCGACATTGCTGGAGCATGTGATAAGTATTATTTTTAACCTTATTAGAAACTTCAAAACTGTTTACCAGAGTAGATGTACAATTTATACATTCCTCTTTTAAAAATATTTCTATTTATTTATTTGACAGAGAGAGAGCACAAGCAGGGGGAGAGGCAGAGAGAGAGGGAGAAGCAGGCTCCTTGTCAAGCAGGGAATCTTTTTTTTTTAATAAATTTATTTTTATTGGTGTTCAATTTGCCAACATACAGAATAACACCAGTGCTCATCCCGTCAAGTGCCCACCTCAGTGCCTGCCACCCAGTCACCCCCACCCCCCGCCCACCTCCCCTTCTACCACCCCTAGTTCGTTTAAGCAGGGAATCTGATGTGGGGCTCAATCCCAGGACTCTGGGATCATGCCCTGAGCCAAAGGCAGACCGTCTGAACTACCCAAGTGCCCCTGTTCCTAATATCATTTGTGACTCATTCTTTTAATTTTATTTCTTTTATTTGAGCATAGTTGACACGCAATGTTAATTAGTTCAGATGTACAACATAGTGATTCAACTTGTCTATATGTTATGCTATGCTCACCACAAGTGTATCCATCATATGTCATCACACAATGCTATTATAATGTTATTGACTATATTATCTATGCTGTGTCTTTTATTCCCATAAGTTATTGACTCCATAACCAGAAGCCTGCATCTCTCACTCTACTTCATCCATATTTTTGGTTGTTTATTCATTTGTTTTGTTTTGTGGATTCTGCATGAGTGAAATTATATAGTGTTTGTCTTTGTCTCACTTATGTCACTTAGTATAAGTGCCTATGTCTCTGCCTCTCCCTGTGCCTTTTATTAATAAATAAATGTTTTTTTAATTTTGGTTACTATTGTCTGGGCCTATTTATAAACTCTAGTCTGTTCCATTGCTATGTTTCTATCCTTTCACAAATGTCACAGTACGTTCATTACTGTAGCTATACGCTAAGTTTTAAAATCAGGTTGTGTGAAAAATAAACTCAAAATGAATTAAAGATCTAAATGTGAAACGTGAAACCATTAAAATCCTAGAGGAAAAGTCAGGCAGTAACCTCTTTGACATTGTCCATAGCAATTTCTTTTTAGGTATGTCATCTGAGGCAAGGGAAACAAAAATAAACTATTGGGACTCTATCAAAATAAAAAGTGTCTGCACAGTGAAGTAAATGATCAACAAAACTAAAAGGCAACCTACAGAATGGGGAAAGATATTTACAAATGACATATCTGATAAAGGGTTGGTATCCAAAATACATAAAGAACTTATAAAACTCAGCACCAAAAAAATGTATAGTTTAAAAATGTGCATATGACATGAATAGATATTTTTCCAAAGAAGACATCCAGATGGCCAACAGATTCGTGAAAAGATGCTCAACATCACTCATCATTGGGAAAATGCAAATCAAAACTACCATGAGATATCACCTCACACCTGTCAGAATGGCTAAAATAATCAACACAGGAAACAACAGGTGTTAGTGGGAATATGGAGAAAGGAGAACCCTCCTACACTATTGGTGGATATGCAAACTGGTGCAGCCACTCTGGAAAACAGTATGGAGTTTCCTGAAATAGTTGAAAATAGAATAGAACTGCCATACAGTTCAGCAACTGTATTAGTAAGTATTTACACGAAGAATATGAAAGTACTAATTCAAAGGGATATATGCATCCCAATGTTTACAGCAGTATTATCTACAATAGCCAAATTATAGAAACATCCCAAGTGTCCATCAACTGAGGAATACATAAAGAAGTGGTATGTATACACAAAATGAAATATTGCTCAGCCATAAAACAGAATGAAATCCTGCCATTTGCGATGAAATGAATGGAGCGAAAGAGAGAGGCAAACCAAGAAACAGACTCTTAACTAAGTTGAACAAACTGATGGCTACCAGAGGGAGGTTAGTGAGGATGATAGGTTAAATAGGTGATAGAGATTAAGGGTACACTTGCTGAGATGAGCACCTAGACGTGTATGAAAGTGTTGATCACTATATTGTACACCTGAAACTAATATTATACTGCATGTTAACTAACTGGAATTTAAATTTAAAAATTTTTTAAATCAGGTTGTGATTCCTCCAATTGTGTTTTTTTTTTTTTTTGAAAATTATCTTAGTTATTTTAGCTACTTTGCTTTTTCACATAACGTTTAAATTATGCTTCCTAATGTTTACCCAAAAAGCTTGCTGGGACTTGCATAGGAATTTTTTTTACATCTATATTTCAATTTGGAAAAATTGGCATCTTTGCTATGTTGAGTCTTTCATTATACGAACAAGACATATCTTTCCACTTATTTTGGTCTTGTTTGATTTTATATTAGTGTTCTGTAATTTTCAGATAAAAGTCCCACATATGTTGTATTAGATTTATAACTAAGATTTGTTTTTTGTATTTTGGTTATTGTCTATGGTATTGAGTTTTCAATTTGAATTTCCAATGTTCTATTCACTGTGTTGACATTATACTTGCAAGCTCACTAACTTAACTTATTAGTTCTAGGAGTTCTTTGATAGATTCTTTGAGATTTTCTACATACCATTTAGAAAATACTTTTACTTCTTTTTTTCCTACCTCTAATAATACTTTTATTTTATTTCTTTTTGCCTGATTTATTTTTTTAAAATAATAAATTTATTTTTTATTGATGTTCAATTTGCCAACATACAGAATAACACCCAGTGCTCATCCCGTCAAGTGCCCCCCTCAGTGCCCGTCACCCATTCACCCCCACCCCCCCTGCCCTCCTCCCCTTCCACCACCCCCAGTTCGTTTCCCAGAGTTAAGAGTCTTTATGTTCTGTCTCCCTTTCTGATATTTCCTACCCATTTCTTCTCCCTTCCCGTCTATTCCCTTTCACTATTATTTATATTCCCCAAATGAATGAGAACATATGTTTGTCCTTCTCCGATTGACTTATTGCACTCAGCCATAATCCCCTCCAGTTCCATCCACGTTGAAGCAAATGGTGGGTATTTGTCGTTTCTAATGGCTGAGTAATATTCCATTGTATACATAAACCACATCTTCTTTATCCATTCATCTTTTGATGGACACTGAGGCTCCTTCCACAGTTTGGCTATTGTGGACATTGCTGCTATAAACATCGGGGTGCCTGATTTCATTAGCTAAAGCATCTAGTATTTGCTGAAAAAGTACTGAGAGTAAGACATCTTTGGCTCATTTCAATCTTAAAGATAATGCATCAGTCTTTTAACATTATATTTGATATCAGCCATAGGTTTTGAAAATGTTTCTTATCAAGTTGTGGAAACTCCCTTCTTTGGGCTTTGTGGTATTCCTCCTTTTTAAAAAAAAATATTTTATTTATTTATTTATTTATTTATTTATTTATTTATTTATTCATTCATTCATTCATTCATTTATTTGAGAGAGAGAGAGAGAGAGAGAATGAACAGGGGAGGGACGGAGGAAGAAACCGACTCTGCCCCGTGCATGGAGCCAGATGGAGGATTCAAGCCCGGGACCCAGGATCATGACCTGAGCCAAAGGCAAACACTTAGCCAACTGAGCCATCCAGGCACCCCATGGGCTATTCCTACCTTAATGATAGATTTGATGCAGAATGAATGTTTGCATTTCTATTTCTTAATTCTATAATGTATGATCTATCATACTTTCTATCAACTAAATTGATCTATCAGTATGATCGACTTAGTTGATAGTATTGTTCAAATATTCTATGTTCTTCCTGATATTTTTCTACTTACTCTACTAAATACTTTTTAGTGTTTTTTTTCGTATATTATCTATTGGAGTTCAATTGACCAACATTTAGTGTAACACCCAGTGCTAAATATTGAGGAGTATTCAAATTTCTAAATATAATTTTGGATTTGTCTATTTCTTCTTGAGTTACTATCAGATTTTTTAGTTGGCATACATTTTGAAAATCTGTTACTCAATGTATGAGGAATTACGATTGTTATGTCCTCTTGATAAACTGACCAGTTATTATTATGAAATAACTTTCTTGGGATTGACCTAACTAGATCAATCATTACAGCATGTTACTCTTGACCTAAGGGTCGAGAATTCAAGCTCTGTTTGTTGGAGAGCTGACTTAAAAAAAAAAAAAAACTTTGTGAAACAACCTTCTTTGTCCCTGATGGTATGTTAATATTAATTGTTATTAATATAGTTAGGTTAAAATGTATCATTTTTCTATTTGTCACAAATATTCTTTGATCCCTTTTTCTTATTTATATACCTTGTTTGCAATAATATTCAATTCTAATGATTCCACTTTGTCCTCTTTACTGGCTATTCATCTATAACTTTCATAATTAGTATTGTGGTTGATTTCGGTTTTATTATAAACAGGTTTAACTTCTAAGTTTATCTTCCAGTGATATTATACCACTTCATGTAACGTATAAAAGCCTTAAAATACTATAACTCCATTTCTCGCTTTCCAACCTGTATGAAATTGTTGTAATAAATTCTACCTTTGCATAAATAACCCCACATTATATTATGATTATTTTGTCTAAACTGTAAATTATATGCTGAAATTTATTTATTGTTTTTAAAGATTTTATTTATTCATGAGAGACAGAGAGAGAGGCAACGACATAGGCAGAGAGAGCAGCAGGCTCCCTTCAGGAGCGGTATGTGGGACTCAATCCCAGGACTCCGGGACCACATCCTGAGCCAAAGGCAGACACTCAACCACTGAGCCATCCAGGCGTCCTATATATGCTGATATTTAAATTAGAAAAAATATATAATATGTTTACTCATGTGTTTACAAATTCCTCTGTTCTTCATTCCTTGGTGTAGATCCACATTTCCATCTGATATTTTGTTCCTTCTGCTGGAAACTTAACAATTCCAATAATGAGGATCTATTAGTGATGAATTATTTTCATATATATATGGAAATAATTCTTTTCATATGGAAAAATCTTTATTTTTTTCTTTGTTTTTGAAAAATATTTTTGCTTTGTACATAATATTGACTTTTTTCTTTTTAGTATTTTTAACAATATCACTGCAATCTCATCTTTTGTATTGTTTCCAATAAGAACAAGAAGAAATCTTCACCCCTATATCTTTGTACCAATATATCCTCACCGTAAACAAGGGAATATGAAGATTTAAAGGACCTCTGGGCCTCTGGGAACAGTAATTTGTGAGGAGTTAGGAGCATGAAGGGAAAAGCATGGTGAGACTAGGTAGATGAGAGGAAATGCAGGAAGCGATGCCAGACAGCCTACAGAGGAATGCATGTGGTGTTGGAGAATTTTCAATATACAAATCTTGTTCCTTGAAATGTTACCTTCCTCCCATAAGGTCTCCCTGTCAGAAAGAATAGGTAAGGATGGTTCCTGTCCACCTGGCAGGTTCCTGGGCATTGCCAAGAGGGGAATCTAGGCTTGGGAAGGAGCAGGGGTGCAGGGGGAATACAGTTCACAGGCTTGTGTACTGGCAAGGACCTTGAGTGCTCCTGTTCACCTATTTCCATCTCTAACACCCCGCACCGCACTTGTTGAAGGATCCTTTCCCCTGACTCATTTTACCAGTGTTTATGGAATGCGTGGGTTTAAATATTCTGAGCAGCCAGCTCACTATGCCATCTGGCGTCCACACGCTGGAAGCCAAGAGCAGTCAGAATGCTGAGGATAAACCTGTTCTGCGGCTGCGCAGGAAAAGGGATCCGGTTTCAAAATTATTTTATAGAAAGTTGGAAAATACTTAAGAACATTAAATTGTATTTCGATATATGTGCTCAAGTACCTTTATCATTTCAGTTCTAGTACCTTTATCATTTTAGTGTATGATTTGGCACATAATTTCTCTCTTGAATTTAAAATGTTTAAATTTATACTAAAAATTGATTTTTTTTTTTTTAGAAAAGTCTGGGGAATAGTAAGATGAACACCTACATCCAACCGCATCGACCCAAAATTATTAACATATTTCTATATTGAATTCATTATATACCTAAGTGAGAAGTAGGCAATTTAAAAATAAAGCATCATGACATTTCTGCCTGCATTTTTACAAAATAAGGATATTCTTCTATAAGCATAATACATAAATCCCTCCTAGCAAAAATGAAGGGGATAGTTCTCTAAGGTCATGATTCTGTTTCACATGAAAATTTCTCCAATTTTCCCCCAAGATTTTTACCGCTGATTTCCCCCACTCAGACAGGATGTGATAGAAGATTCTTTATTGCTGTTGACTTTAATGTCTCTAAGGTCTTTGTGAATGCTAAGAAATCTCCCCAACATCATTCCCGCTTTCATTTTTTGGTACATTATCTGAATGTACTGGCACACCTCCACCCCGCCCCTTCTGCTTTCTGCAGCCTCAGGGCTTTGCACTCCGCGCCTTTAGCAGCCAGCTGCGGCGGGAGTCTCCTGCGCAAGCGCAGATGACCTAAGAGGAGTGGTCCTTCTCCTCCCAACCCTGCCCAGCTAGGGTAGGGTCCCAGCCCGCGAAGCTGACCTGAAGATTTCTCTGCGGGGTCAGCTGTGCAGGCGAGGCTAGCTGCTCCTTGCTCTTCCTCTGGATTTAGTTGGCGAATTTGTATAAAGAACATTTGTTCAGAAATCATACTGCTTGCAGTGGGTTGTTGCTTTAGGCCTTGCCTTGTAATATTTGTGCTTGCATTTTGTTTGGCATGTAAATGTTTTTAACACATCTGTATAAATTCTCATTTAAAAAAATCACATAAAAAATAAAATAAAAATAAAAAAAATAAAAAATCACATAAACATCATCTACAACCAGATTTTTTTTGTATTGTGTATACCTTTAATTCTGGTTTTTAAAATGCTACCATAATCATGTTTCAAAGAATTTTGAAATAGTTTTTCAATTATTTTAATATTTTCGAGCATTACTCCTTACTACATTGATTTTATATAGAAATACAGACATGACATTGTGACTATTTTAGTGTTTTTCAGAAATTTTGTTAGTTTCATGCTTTAAAAAGTGCTGTGGCTATTTTATTATGTGGCTTAATTTGTTCTAATTGTGCAATATTCACAAAGGCATTCATTTATGTAGACAGAGCACTAAGAATCCAACTCTGAATGCAGAGACCAGACACTTCTTTACTGGGCAAGTATGCATTGCGTAATATCATTTGTTTTTCTCCTTATCCAAGATTTGTAGGCCTTAGCTGGAGCCTGTGATTACTATCACATCATTTTTTAAATGTCTGCATGATCTCTCTTTTTATACCTGGCCCACAATATAGATATGTATTCTTTTCTTACTCTTTGATGAGAAAATACTCAAATTGTTTTCAGTGAAAAAAAAATGCCACTTTAAATGTGTGCATATACATCTGTTCCAGGCAGCACATATTTTTGCAATACGGTCTTTTAGAGATGAAATTGTAACATTTTATTAATTAACATAATATTAAAAATACTTATTCTTGTTGCTTTTTAAAATTATCATTTTTACTGACTTAGTGAATTGTTTATTCACCTATTACTTAAGCTGATTGATCAGTGTTCATTGTTTCAAGCCGAATCTTTGACACATCTGTGACATAGTTTGTAATAGGCTGCTGAAAGTCCTGGAGAGTGCGTATGGGATTCCTTGAACTGGGTTGAATAGAGATTGCCTCACCCCCCAAACTCCTAAAAGATAAAAACGCAAGAAGAGGGTGGAAACAATTGAGGGGTCCAATAAGCAGACTAAGATTTATTTAATGCCTGAAAAGTGGAGAGCACCGATGTTGAAAGGAACACATTCTCTTATGAAGGAAGAATCCTCACAGGATGCCTCTCTGAGACTTAATAACATATCTCTGCTATGCAAGTAATGAATTTCTGGATCTAAAGGTCTAAAAACTATTCTGGGCAGCTGGGTTTGTTCTAAGTTTATGAGATGTGAGCAAAAGCATGTGTCTTATGGATATTTTAGCTCCAAAGTGTATGTCTGCAGTCAAGATGCCAATACTGGGCATCTGTACTCTATACAGAAAATAAAACCAGAGCATAGTCAAAAAATTGTGTCTCATCTTCACTCCATTTGATCCCATCACCATTAACCTTAATTTTTCCTGCATATGGGGGATCCCTGGGTGGCGCAGTGGTTTGGCGCCTGCCTTTGGCCCAGGGCGCGATCCTGGAGACCCGGGATCGAGTCCCACATCGGGCTCCCGGTGCATGGAGCCTGCTTCTCCCTCTGTCTGTGTCTCTGCCTCTCTCTCTCTCTCTGTGACTATCATAAATAATAAATTAAAATTAAAAAAAATTTTCCTGCATATGAAGAACAAGCCACTGCATCAAGCAAACTACATAGAATGTGGCAATTATTCTATTCTATGTGGCAATTATTATTGTAGGGATGATTCTCGAATTTAAAGGAAACTAGAGGATTTGGGGAGAAATAAATACAAGTAACAAACCTTACTGGTTGCTATATATTTTGATGATAATTTTGTTCTGTGCTTGTAAATAGAAAACTCTACTTGAATTATTTCATAATAATTATTGAAAGCTTGTTGGCCACACATAACAAGAAATCATAGGAAATGCAGATTAGGGTCTCTGTGAGTGGTTCAACCTACTTATACACATCATTTCCGTTATCTCTAATGTATAACTCTTCACCCTTTTGCTTGTTGCAAGATAGCTATGGCATATAAAATCCTCTATCTTTTTTGTGGTCAGGAGGATTAAAGGATTGAGGGCTAAGTTCACATGACTTTTCCTCATGTCTTTGCCCTTTTTTTCCTGCACAGTTCCCACAGTTCTGTTACTCATATCTTAGTAGAGTAATGTACATAGCAACCCTATCTGCATGGTAATTGGCATGGTTATCATCTTTTCTTAGACTTGGAGGACAGTTTGATAAAGTATACTGAGCTATATGTTGAGTGAAGCAATATGCAGTGTCTGTAATACTTTCCTCTACTGCATCTGAGGAGTATTCTAGGCCACTACAGACAGGAGGTAGTACCACATACTATGTATTATTTTCAGTTTTATATAATACTAAGCTATGCCTAGTTATAAAAACCTGTTATCAGAAATCTGGGGAATTAACTGAGGCATTCTTGTTTCTACCACTTATTAGATCTAAGACTGCCAGTCAGTTATGAAATACTTGATTTTTTATATGTTCCATGGCAATAATAACAATTATCACCTCCTAGACATATGTGGGAATTAAATATCCTAATAACAGTAACTAGTATATAACTATTCTCAACAAATACTTGTTTTTGTTTTGTTTTGTTTGAGAATATATGTGTATTAAGTTGGGGAGCAGCAGTGCAGAAAGAAAAAAAAAACACAGAAAAAAAGGATGTACATTTTTTACCAATCTCCAAATTGGCTAAAACTTACTGCTGGATTCTAGATGTAGAGTCAAAAGGGAACAGAGACATGGGGAATTTGGTTTGTGACTGCCGCTTAGAAAACTGACTGCCAAAGTGTGATTTGTAGCTACTTTCAGAAGATAGAACCTGCTTTAATATCTAATAGTCATATCCAACAGCCCAGAAGTGAGAATATTCATGGAGTGTTCCTAGAATAATGTTCAACAATACCAGTATATATTAAGCATAGATGGAGGATCCCTGCGTGGCTTGGAGGTTTAGGGCCTGCCTTTGGCCCAGGGCGCAATCCTGGAGTCCCGGGATCGAGTCCCTTGTGGGGCTCCCCTGCATGGAGCCTACTTCTCCCTCTGCCTGTGCCTCTGCCTCTCTCTTTCTCTATGTCTATCATGAATAAATAAAACTAAAAAAAATTTATATTAACCATAGGGTTAATATCAAAATATATTAACATCTCTAAATTTCAAAATATCTTATCAGATATCATTGCTATTTTACAGATCGGAAATCTGAGTCATATCCAGTTAAGAAACTTAACCAAAGCCGTACAGAAAGTGGCAGAATTGGGAAGTCACCCCAGGTAGCCAGAAGCTATTACTTCAAAGTTATTCATTCCCTTGTCTTCTAGTAGCACATTCTTTAAACACCATGCTGAAAAACTGTCTTGGTATCTCCCTGTTGGCTTGATGACAGCACTACTTTCAGAATAACTTCCATAGAAAAAATGAGTGGGAAATATCAGAAAGGGAGACAGAACATGAGAGACTCCTAACTCTGGGAAACGAACTAGGGGTGGTAGAAAGGGAGGTGGGCGGGGGGTGGGGGTGACTGGGTGACGGGCACTGAGGGGAGCACTTGATGGGATGAGCACTGGGTATTATTCTATATGTTGGCAAATTGAACACCAATAAAAATAAATTTATAATAAAAAAGAATAACTTCCATATGGGGAATGGCCTTAAGCTATGGGCTATAATAACAAGTGTTAGCTTCCAAAATCAAAGAACATATATCCTATGGTATTTACTTAAATGCCAAGATTTTTTTTAAAGATTTTATTTATTTATTCATGATAGTCACACAGAGAGAGACAGAGAGGCAGAAACACAGGCAGAGGGAGAAGCAGGCTCCACACTGGGAGCCTGACACAGGACTCGATCCCAAGTCTCCAGGATCGCGCCCCGGGCCAAAGGCAGGCGCCAAACCGCTGCGCCACCCAGGGATCCCAAATGCCAAGATCTTTAAAGTAAATTATGAGATCCAAGTGTTCTCCTCCCTCCAAAAAATGCAATGTAGTGCTATTGTCAGATCTGGACATAAAGTGTAAGGAGAGATTTCAATCAATTATATATTATTGCAATAGAAAAGATGGCCCAATATTTGTACAAGGACACTGGATATTTTAAAGAGAGAATGAGGGAAAGAGAGAAGGTGAGTGGGGGCTTAGTAGAGTCAGAGAAGTGAAAAATTACAAAGGGTTAGTAAGTGTAAATGTGATTAGGCCAGCTGTGTCTGTTAGCTCAAAATTATTAAAGTTAGATTCTATCCCCTCGCAGAGACTGAAAGAGAGGCTCTATCTTTCTTAATTTCATTTCAAAGCAGTGGCTTTATGTCCTTGAGAAGGACACCTCTGAGTTGAGAAGGATGCCTCTGATATCAGAGGGACACAAAGAGGATTCAAAATGCTAAGTCTTTTTTAGTAAATGTCTAATAAAGGAATCAGGGGCCTTTCAGATGTTTGTTAGAACAAATGGTAAATGACAGCCTTACATCATCCTAGGGGTTGAGCTGTTAGAAAGTCTCATAGTATTTAAAATCTTTAATGTATATGTTGGGAGATTGATAAAATCCTTTATACGGAGAGTCTATAGTTTTTATGGGCCAAGTTTTAGGCCTAGATGAGAAGGCTTAGAGAAACCTAGAGTTGAGTCAAGAAGATAATTTTTTCAGTATCAAAAACAGCATTGCATCCCAAAATTCATATAAAGTCTCTATAGACCCTACCCTAAATAGTAAAAAACAAAAACAAACAAACAAAAAAAAACAACAAAAAACAATCCTGATAAAGGACCAAGTTGAAGGTCTCATAGTTTCCGCTTTCAAAAGAAAATGTGGTATATGTATACAATGGAATATTACTCAGCCATTAGAAACGACAAATACCGTGGATGGAACTGGAGGGTATTATGCTGAGCGAAATAAGTCAATCAGAGAAGGACAAACATTATATGGTCTCATTCATTTGGGGAATATAAAAAAATAGTGAAAGGGAATAAAGGGGAAAGAAGAAAAAATTAGTGGGAAATATCAGAGAGGGAGACAGAACATGAGAGACTCCTAACTCTGGGAAACGAACAAGGGGTGGTGGAAAGGGAGGTGGGCAGGGGGTGGGGGTGACTGGGTGACAGGCACTGAGGTGGGCACTTGATGGGATGAGCACTGGGTGCTATGCTATATGTTGGCAAATTGAACTCCAATTAAAAAATTAAATTAAAAATAAAAATAAATAAAAATACAAAACTTATTACAAAGCAACTATAATTAAACCACTAGTGGTCATACTAGCTAGTGTGGTACTAACATACAAACAGTCATATAGAACAATGGAACAGAATAGAGTACTCAGAATTAAGCTCTTTTACGTATGGTCAAATTATTTTGACAAGGATTCCAAGATCATTCAATGGAGGAAGGACAGTCTTCAACACATACCGTCGGAAAAACTGGATATCCACGTGCAAAAATATAAGTCAGAGCTTTATTTTATATAAGTAAGTCAGACCTTTATATTTATGTAAATATAAGTATTTTATATTTATTCAAATCCAATGCAAAATGGGGAAAAGATCCAAATGTAAGGTCTAGAAACTATAAAGGATTTTGAAGAAAACATAGGGGCAGCTTAATGACATTGGGTTTGTCACTGATGTCTTGGATTTTAATTAAAAAAAATGTGACAGGTGACAAAAGTAAATATGGATAAATTGGAGTACAGCAATATTAGCAACTTCTGTGCATCCAAGGACACAATCAATACACTGATAAGGCAAACTATGGAATGGGTACAAATATTTGCAATAAATATTTCTCCAAAATTCACATCCAAATGGCCAGCAAGCACATGGAAAGATACTCAATATATCATCAGGGAAATCTCAATCAAAACCCTGATGAAATACCACCTTACACCTATTAGGATGGCTTCTAAAAAGAATTAAATCAAAACAGAAAATAACAACTGTTCATGAGGATGTGGAAAAATTCACTCTCGATGGAAATGTAAAATGGTACAGCTGCTCTGGAAAATATTATAGTGGTTCATCAAAAAATATATATATAATTACCATATTATCCCACAATTCCATTCTTGCATATGTACCTTAAAAAATTGAAAGCAGGATCTTGAAGAAATATTTATACATCACGTTCATTGTAATATTATTCACTATAGCCAAAAGTTGGGAGCAACCAAAGTGTCCATCAACAGATGAATAGATAAACAAGATGTAGTATATACCTACAATGGGATATTATTCAGCCTGCAAAGAAAGGAAATTCTGAAACATACTGCAAAACGGATGAACCTAGAGGACATTAGGCTGAATGAAAAAACTAGTCACAAAAAGGTAAATACAGAAAGATCCCACTTATATACAAATCACCTAGAGTAATAAAATTCAGAGTCAAATTTAAAAAGAAAGTAGAATGGTAGTTTCTAGTACTTGGGGGAAGGATAAAAGGGAGTTTGTTTAATGGGCATAGAATTTCATTTTCACAAGATGAAAGGAGTTTTAGAGATCATTTGTATAGTGAATGTACTGAACTGTACACTGAAAAATAATATTGTAAAAATTATATAATGTGTAGTGTACCACAATTACACACTTAAAAAAAAAGCTATGGAGAGCTTAGGTTCAGTAGTTAAACTTGGTGGGACAAGCTAGCAGATAGATGAAAATGACAGCAAAAACAGAACATGGGGATTCTTGCTACAGATGAGTAACAAGACAAACTAAAAAAATAATGAAAACAAAAGCATATATAATGGGGATGGTGCCTAGTTATTGACTCCTCTGTGATGTTAGGAAGTCACAGGGAGGTTTCTTGAAGGCTTATTTCCATTTATCCTGTTAATAGTAGATGTGACCACTGTATTTACAACTTTTATACTTAGCACCTGGAAAATAAGAAGTATAATGTAAGCCCTTTCTACTCAAATAATTCTATTTGACCTTTCACTTATATATCCCCAGAATATCTTCTCTGAATATTCAATATTTAGATATTGAATTAATGAATGGATGAAATAAATTGATTTGTGTGTGAGAACTAGAGTTTATAGCTCAGACAGAAAAGTCCATCCTTCATAACTAAATTTTCAAAATCATCTGATCAAGGAGTCAGTTTTTAAAGTGACAACATAATGCCTGAGTTAGTTATTAGAGCAATGCACTAGTTTGCTAGAGCCTTCATAACAAAGTACCACAGACTGGATAGATTAAACTAATGAAATTTATTTTCTCACAGTTGTGGAGACTAGAAGTCTAATATCAAGGTGTTGAAAGGTTTGGTTTTGTCTGAGGACTTTCCTTTGGCTTGCAGATGATGGCCCTATCTCTAAAGACATTCACATTTTGAGGTATGGGGAATAGGAGCTTCAAACTATGAATTTCAGGGAGATATAATTCAGCCAATAACAAGCACAGATACAGGTTTCAAGTCAACAGAAATAAGGAAATGACTACACAGAAGATGCCCGAATGTAATAAGGCAAAAAATAATGACATTCATAAAATTGTGAATGGCATTAGGGCAAGAGGTAAGTCTGAATGTGTAGGCAGGACTGTTACTATTTTATGTCTACACAAGAGTTAAATTGAACATTTCTACTATGAAAAATGGGTAACATTTATTTTTTTAATTTATGACGCTACTATTTTAAATAAGCAAGGACTGAAAATAAGGAGATTGATGCAATAACTCACTTATATTTAAGTTTGTTTTATTAAGAAGAAATCCATCTGTTTTTCAGTATATAGTTCAACATATTTCAACAAATACATAACAGTCATGCAAACCACCACCATAATTAAGATACAGAATATTTTTCATCACCCCCTAACGTCTGTTGTGCCTCTTTGTATTAAATTCCTCCTCTCAAAGCAATTATTTATCATATCTATCTTGATTGTTTTGCCTTTTTCAGAATTTCATATACATGAAATTTTTCTGTATGCCATCTTTTCTGTCTGCTTTTTCTCACTTAGAAAATGATCTTGAGTTTCATTCATACTGCTGCATGTATAAGTAGTTCATTCCTTTTAGACATTGATTTGTACTCTACTGAGTAAGTGTACTAGAATTTGTTTATCCGATATTTGAGTTGTTTCCAGGTTTGAGTTATTATAACTACAGTTGCTATAAAAATTTAGATATAGCATTTTATGAACGTATAGTTATACTTCCCTTGCAAAAATACCTAATATCGACATTGCTGGATCATATAATAGATATTTTATTTACTTTACAAAAAACTGATTCATAAAGCTCCTGTGCCATTTCACATTCCTGAGAGCAAAATATGAGAAGTCATGTTGCTCCACATCTTTCTTAGTGTTTGGTATTAGCAGCATATTTTTAACTTCTAAAAATTTTTTCTAGTATATGGGTAGTGGTGTCTCATCTCATTGCAGTTTCAATTCACGTATTTCTGATGACAGTGGTGTGGAGCATATATTCATGGAATTGTTTGCCAACTCCTCTCTGGTTAAGTATCAATTTCCTTGCTTTAAAATTTTTGTGTCTTGTTTCATTATTACTAAAATTTCTGGCACATAGCATTATTTTACTAAAATTTATATATGCATATATATATAAATTACTGATACAAGATTTGTTTCAGTTATGTCTTAAATTTTTTTTCTAAGTCTACGGTATCTCTTGTCATTTTGTTAACAGTCTTTCAAGGAATAGAACTTATTTTTAATATTGATTAAGTACAGTTTATCCATTTTTTTCTTTTGTGGCTTTTAATATTATTGCTTTTTTTTTCTTTTCCCAAAATAACAGTTTAACTACTAGGTTTAGTTTTAGACATCATATATATTAAAGTTTTATATTTATACCTATGATAAAATTTGAGCTAATTTTAATATAGTACAAAATATAATAGGATGGCTTCGTTTTGCTGTTGTTGGCATATGGCATAGTTCCAATGTCCTACCACCATTTGTTGCAAATAGTGTCCTTTCTCCATTGACTTCCCTTAGCACATTTATCAAAAACCTACTCACTAGATACCTATAGGTTTACTTCTGGTTGCTATGATGTTCCATTTATTTAAATGTCTATCTTTATATCAAATTTACTTTATATTAAGTCTTGAAATAAGTTGTGTGTATCCTCTAACATTGCTCTTTATTTTCTGTGCTAATTTAGCTTTCTAAGTCCTTTATGTTCCTATATAAATATTAGAATCCACTTGTCAATTTCTACAAAAATTCATAATGAGATATTCATTGGAGATTGTATAAGAAGATTTAGATAAATATTTGATAATTGGCGTCTTAAAAATATTGACCCTTCCAATCCATGCAATTGGACTATGTTACATTTGCTTAAGTATTTTGTATTAATCTTATCAGTATTGTGTAATATTCAGAGTACAAATTATGCACATATTTTGTCAGATTCATCCCTAAATGTATCATATATTTGATGCTATTGTAAAATTGTAATTTTAGCTTCAGTATTTATTTATTCATTGTTGGAACACAGAAAGACAATTGATTTTGACCCATTCAATTTTGAAAACTAAGAAAATTACATGATAACCAGGTGGCAGGTCTTCTACATATAAAGAATGGATAAATAAAAAACCAATATAAATTTTCGCTTTTCACTTGAGACATCAGGCAAGTAGATTCAAATAGGCAATGGAAATAGGATTAGATATGCTGCAGTAGGGAATGTGCATTACTCTGCTACAACCTACAACATGTACTAGCATGCAACCTGAATTTAAATGGTCATTGAAAATTCGCTGAAGAAACACACTGAGTGAAAAAAATAATAAGAGCAGAAACCCAGTGAAGAGCTAGGGAAGGGATCCCTGGCTGGCGCAGCGGTTTAGCGCCTGCCTTTAGCCCAGGGCGCGATCCTGGAGACCCAGGATCGAATCCCACGTCAGGCTCCCGGTGCATGGAGCCTGCTTCTCCCTCTGCCTGTGTCTCTGCCTCTCTCTCTCTCTCTCTGTGTGTGTGTGACTATCATAAATAAATAAAAATTTAAAAAAAATTAAAAAGTAAAGATTTTAAAAAAAAAGAAGAAGAGCCAGGGAAGCCAAAAAAAAAAAAAAAAAAAAAAAGAAAAAGAAAAAAAGAAAAAGAAATTGTATTCAGGTAAGGAGCAGGGTATATATAAAAGACAAAAGATGTGAAAAATCACATGTAAAGTGGCATTTTCGGTACACTTGAAGAAAGCTGGAAATATATGCCTGGGCTAGGTTTCGGGATTTTACTTTATGTTACTGAATTTGGATTTTATAGTTTGTCACATTTCACCAGGCTACTATGCTGTCTGCTTACTAAGAACACCTCTGGTGTAACTGTAAAAGTAGAATTTGGGAGATTTGTAAATTTGAATGACAAAATTCATGAGGTGTAGAATCAGACTAGGCAAAGGAACAGTATGGCATAAAAGAGAGAGAGAGAAAGAAAGAGCCTAAGGTCCAGGAAAAACAGCCACAGAAAAATTTAGTGTTTGCTGGGTACAGCCTTCTCTTGATCTAGTTAGACCTCCGTGGAAGATGCCAAGTTAAACCATGAACCCCGCGCCTGTAAGAAGGCAATTCAGCTCCAAACACAGGTTACTTTCAAGCCTTAAACTCACCTTCTCATATTTCAGAAGTACATGCTATACGGTTTTTTTGGAACCCGAAACCCCTGGGCTCAGAGCGCCATCTAGCATCAACAGAAATGGGACGCCAACAGCAAACTGAATGAAAAGTTAAAAAAAAAAAAAAAAGAAAAGAAAATGGGGGGGGGGGGGTGTAATCCAGGAACCAGATATGCCTGTTCATTTGAGCAGGATTTTTAAATTATTTATTCGAAAAGTGAAACATAATGCTTGGAATAATTGCTCGGAGGAAAACGTGATTCATGATTTTCCTGATAAAGTTAGAAGCGTGGCCCATATCCACTTTACATTTTTCTACAAGTAACATAAAATTTAATGTGAATTTTTATCAGATTGACTTCATTTAGGATTACCATGGATATATATATAATATATATTATATATATTTAATATTTGATATAAAACTAGGTCAGTTGATTCACACTGTCATATTTATCCTTGAACATGTGTATGTTTACAAACATTTTGTTTGGTCACATTACAGTGGAGAGTAATTTCTTAGGCTGAAGCCTCGATACGTTATTATTCTTTAAAGCATTTTCCAATCGGATGCGCCTAGCGAGTGTGTTCGAGAGGCCCCAACGGAGCCACGCAGGCTGAAACCCCACCGGTAATGCCTCGTCTCACAGAGACCGCCATGAAATTCCGCCAGCACCCCGGCGGCAGGAAATGCGCCATTACGCGGCGCAGGCGGCGCGCTCGCAGTGCGCTGTGGGAAGGTCACATGGTTCTCCACGGCTGCAAAGGCCTATCCGGAAACTGCGCGGGGCGTGGGCGGGGCATTAGCAAGTGCGTCGCTCCTCCACCTCCGGGTTGCCGCCGGTGCTCTGCTTGGTGTCGGTTCCTGCTTAAGGCGCTCTAAGAGGAATTCCTATCAGTGGTCTGCACCTAAAAGACTTTAACAAATTATTTAAGTATCCTCCCCATAAAAAAAAAAAAAAAAAAAAACTCTCCAGACTCGTATATCGGCTTTTGTTCTTGCCGTTTTACTTTGTCTTAGCCTCGGGTTTCCTCGTCTCCGCCCCCGCGAAAACTGCCTGAAAACTGCGATGTCCCAAGGACCCTCCGTTATTTTTTTAATAGTTATGTAAGCATTACCAAAACCCATAATTTTATATCTTTTGGTTACAATTAATTTATTGCATCCATCTGCAAAGTGTAAATACTTCTCAGTAATGCTGATCCTGAGGGGTTTTTTTAATGGTGTACTATTTTTAAATTATTTCTATATTTTCCTTAAGATTTTTCATTGATTCTCTAATGTTTTTTCTTACTATTCCAATAAAATACCTTTAATCTAAAAAGACTTTAGGAGCTTGAAAGTTAAATTTTCCCAAAGTCTCGATATTCAGATTATAAATTTTTTTTCAAGATTTTTTTTCAATTTTTTTTTTGTGCAAAGTTGAAAAAGTTTTATGGCTTTAAAACATCTGCTGAACCTTGGTTTTTCTATGTATCCTGACTTATGTTACTCTGTTACCCCAGCTGTCATCTTAAAACTGATCATTCAATCCCCAAATTGATCTAACTGCTACTACCTCTGGTTCACCTATGCTGTCCTTCCGGTTCTGACTCACCCTTCCTTCTTCCATTATTCTTTCCTCCCTCACTTACTTCTTTCCTGCCTTCCTTTCTTTTTTATATAAAATATTCCCCAAACTCTGTAATTCAGAGGTCAGCAATTCTTATTTCTATAGCGGGCTAGATATTAACCATTTTAAGTTTGGAAGGCCTGCAGTGTCTGACAGTTATTCATCTCTGCATTTGTGACATGAAACCAACCATAAACCATATATGAATGAACAGACATGACTATTTCAGCAAAGTTTTCATTATAAATGTATCAACTGACTGAGGAAGGTGGTTTCTGACTCTGTAGCTTAATCAGCACCTCACTCATGGTAAACAAACAACGTTGTAGTTTATTCAACCTCAAAAGTCATGTTTTATTTTGTTGTAAATTATTTTGATTTTATCTCTTTTTTTTATGCTTTATAATGAAATATTTAGGAAATATTAGAGAAGGTTAAGGGAAAGGGAGGGAATCCCAACATAAAGGCACTATGGTCTGCTATGATTTATTAATTGATTATATTATTGGTCTATAATCCTGTATACTTATTTTGCTATGTAGACTATCCTATTGGGTTTTCTTTTGAAAGGGGAATACATGCTAATTGTAATGTTAAAGAAAAATATTCAATGACCCTTGTTAAAAATGGTGAGTTAGACTTTTTTCGAGACCATTGTGATAGGTATAAGGACCTCTGCAATGGGATTTTACAGTAGGAGAAAGAAGTTAGGCTCAACTCTTGAATATAGGATAGGAATTTATAGCCAAAAACAAAGGTGGGAGTCAGATAAAATTTCAGAGTTCTGATTAGATCAACCTAACAGGATTCTTGCTGAAGAAAGGCCAGGCTCAACAGACACAAACCAGGGGGTGGTGGAAGATGAGGAAACTAATTAAGGATGTTCAAATATTTAGGGTGGGAGTTTCTGGTTAATGTGACTTTGTGGAGTTTTTGCTAAAAGTAGATTTTACAAGGAAGTACACACATGGGACCAAGAGAAAGTTCAGGAGCCTAACTAAAGTTTGGTCAAGCAAATAATTCCTGTCAGCAACAGGTAAGAAACAAAATGGAAAAATAATTGTAATCTTTTACAGTTAAGAAGTTTCCTTCTATACCTCTAATTCCAGAAATTAATCATTGCAGTTCATTACCACTATTAATACTTTGGTGTCCTTTTTTAAAAGTTTTATTTATTTATTTATTAGACAGAGAGAGAGAGAGAGAGGGAGAAGCAGGCTCCATGCAGGGAGCCCGACGTGGGACTTGATCCCGGGTATCCAGGATCACACCCTGGGTGGAAGGCCACGCTAAACCACTAAGCCACCGGGGCTGCCTGGTGTCCTTTTTTAAAAAATATATTTTATTTATGAGAGAGAGAGAGGCAGAGACACAGGCAGAGGGAGAAGCAAGCTCCATGCAGGGAGCCTGATGTGGGACTCGATCCCGGGACTCCAGGATCATGCCCTGGGCTGAAGGCAGGCACTCAACCCCTGAGCCACCCAGGCATCCCTGGTGTCCTTTTTAAACTTGTATTTATAAAATGCACGACCCAGCAATTGCACTGTTGGGGATTTACCCCAAAGATACAGATGCAATGAAACGCCAGGACACCTGCACCCCGATGTTTATAGCAGCAATGTCCACAATAGCCAAACTGCGGAAGGAGCTTCGGTGTCCATCGAAAGATGAATGGATAAAGAAGATGTGGTTTATGTATACAATGGAATATTACTCAGCCATTAGAAACGACAAATACCCACCATTTGCTTCAACATGGCTGGATCTGGAGGGTATTATGCTGAGTGAAGTAAGTCAGTAGGAGAAGGACAAACATTATATGGTCTCATTCATTTGGGGAATATAAATAATAGTGAAAGGGAATATAAGGGAAGGGAGAAGAAATGTGTGGGAAATATCAGAAAGGGAGACAGAACATGAAGACTCCTAACTCTGGGAAATGAACTAGGGGTGGTGGAAGGGGAGGAGGGCGGGGGCTGGGGGTGAATGGGTGACGGGCTCTGAGGGGGGCACTTGACGGGATGAGCACTGGGTGTTATTCTGTATGTTGGTAAATTGAACACCAATAAAAAATAAATTTATTTAAAATTTAAAAAAAAATAAAATGCATAAAATACATTAGTGTGTTTCACTAAATTTGTTTCTTTCTGTTTAAATATATTATACACAATATATAAGGATAATATTAATTCAAGCAAATACTTATTCAGGGGCTATATTGTGCTGTATCTTTTTTCTGAAACTAAAATTAAGAAAATGTACATGGAGATGTTCTATGAATTTATCCATTACACAGGTGAGAAAACAAAGGTAAAATGCATTCACAACTTTAAAGCAGCAATTATTGTTGGAGTAGAACACTATTACTTTCTTAAGACCATATTACTCACCCATGTGCTGCAGTGAACACCATCACCTATATCTGTTGACTTCTATTCTGAGAATTCAATTCTGCCCCAAACCTGTTTTTATAAATAAAATTTTAATGTAACAGGCATGCCCATTTATTTAATTGTGTATAGCAGCCTCCATACTGCAATTGCAAATTTCAGTAATTGAGAGAGAGAGAGGGAGTATGGCTCACAACGCCAAAAATGTTTACTACCTGGTCTTTATACTACCCAGAGTTCAGTTTAGAGCAGGGCAGTTCAGTCTTTGGTATGTTAATTAGAATGAAATCAACACTAAAACAGAGGGGACAGTGAGCCTGTGAATTCTTGTACTATTTCAAGGAGTCCCTTTCTCAAGCTCTTTTCCACAACCTCCCAGTACTTCTGTTTCCACTGCTTCCCCTTTTCAGTCCTCAGTCCTGGATTTTGAGCATGTTCTGGGATGAAGTGGTCAGAAGACAGAGGAAGACTGCCACTATCACCATGACAACAGAGTAGCCTCAGGCCCTGAGAAGGAGAAATTGGAGAAAATAAAGGGGAGAAGGGAAGGCAAATTCTGCACTTTCTGAGCATGAGGAGCTCCCTTTGCTTTTCTCAAATTTGGGTGAGAGAGCTTCTCCTGGAGCATTAAATCTGCACCATAGTGCTCACTTGTGGATTTCTGGATGTATAAGGTACAGACTAGGAGATACATGTGTATCTCAGGCCAGTAGATTCAAAATTGGAAAAAAGAAAAGGAGAAACAAAGAAACAAAGAAACAAAGAAGAAGGAAGGAAGGAAGGAAGGAAGGAAGGAAGGAAAGGAAGGAAGGAAGAAAAAGAAAGAAAGAAAGAAAGAAAGGAAGGAAGGAAGGAATTAAGTCAGTACAGTGAAGACGAAAAATAACGAAGAAAAGAAAGAAAGAAAGAAAAGAAAGAAAGAAGGAAGACAACCAATTCTGTAGTACTTCAAAATCCATTGTTCTTTGATTCCCTGTTACTGTTATTTTCAGTCTTTATTTTTTTAAGATTTTATTTATTTATTCATGAGAGAGACAGGAAGAGGCAGAGACACAGGCAGAGGGAGAAGCAAGCTCCATGCAGGGAGCCTGATGTGGGACTCGATCCCAGGACCCCAGGATCACGCCCTGAGCCAAAGGCAGACACTCAACTGCTGAGCCACCCAGACGTCTGCTTCGTTGATTTTTATTTAATTTTATAAGTGAAGAAGTCTCAAGTGTAGACATTGGAAATCTACATAATATCCTAGGTCTCTTCTGATCTTGCCTTTCAGTGATAAACACTATCAAAATCTTGGTACATTTCTTTCCAAAATATGTACTCTATTTATAAATACTTGTGTGGATTCTTTGAGGGTGGATTTATGAATGTGTATGTGTACATGTGTGTGTTTGTGTTTATGTGATGCACATATGGCCATAATGATAGGAAAATGTTTATAGACAAAACTGATGGTATAGTATGTGTCAGAACTCTACTTTTAGGGCTTTTCTTTGATTACGTACATACAGAATTTCATCATGGAAATTATTTTACCCATTAAATAGGTAAGATATTATGGATATAGTTCAAAATTCATCTTTCTAAATGCAAAGTCGACCCTCAGGGTGATGGATAAAATCTTCATATTTGTTCAGGTTTTTCAGACCCATTAGTATTATGGGTCTATTGTGGGTATTTATTGGAATTCTCAAATACATATATATTTGAGATGTATATTTATAAATATATATTATATTTATTATATGTATTGATTTTATATATATATAAAATCATGTGTGTGTGTGTGTGTGTATTCATACACACATACAAGTATATCCGGTGAAGAAAGGCCACATGGGCACACAGTGAGAAGGCAACTGTCTACAAGTCAAGATGAGGGTCTTCACCAAGAACTGAATCTGCTGGTACCTTGATCTTGGGCTTATCAACCTCCAAAACCATGAGAAAAATGTCTGTTGTTTAAGTCACCCAGTCTATGCATTTTGTTTATTATACCAGTCTGAGCTATGATATGTGTCTAGTAGAGTGCGGCAAAAAACAAAACAAAACAAAAAAGTCATAGTGATGTAACATGAGCCTAAACGTGAAAACATCTGAAGCACTGTGGCAATTAAGTATTACATAAATTACATCTAAATTATAAAATCATTGTATGCCATATTCATGACTTTTGAGTTTATTAACTATTCATCAACTTTGGTGGGGTATCAGTCTTAGGAATGCTGTGTATATAACTGCCAAGGAGTGGGTTTGAAAGGGTGCTGGAACAAAGCCAGAGATTTAAGGACAGATTTTTTGTAAGCAAAGAAAATTTAGAAGCAAAGCCAACACTTTCTTTTCATTAGAAGTGGCCACACTTTTTAAAAAATATTTCTTTCTTTCTTTATTATTTATTTGTTTATTGTTTATTATTTTTTAATATTTCTTTTTATTTAATATTCCCCTGGATATCCGGGGTCTTTTCTGATTCTGCAAAAATCTTAAGATTATTTGTTCCAACTCTCTAAAGAAAGTCCACGGTATTTTGATAGGAATTGCATTAAATGTGTCATTTGCCCTGGGTAACATTGATATTTTATCAATATTAATTCTTCCAAACCATGAGCATGGAGTATTTTTCCATCTTTTTGTGTCTTCCTCAATTTCTTTCAGAAGTGTTCTGTAGTTTTGAGGGTATAGATCCTTTACCTCTTTGGTTAGGTTTGTTCCTAGGTATCTTATGCTTTTGGGTGCAATTGTAAATGGGATTGACTCCTTAATTTCTCTTAGTCTCATTATTAGTGTAGAGAAATGACACTGATTTCTGGGCATTGATTCTGTATCCTGCCACACTGCTGAATTGCTGTATGTGTTCTAGCAATTTTGGGTTTTCTATGTACAGTATTTACATTTTCTATGTACAGTATCATGTCATCTGTGAAGAGGGATAGTTTGACATCTTCTTTGCCAATTTGAATGCCTTCTATTTCTTTTTGTTGCCTGATTGCTGAGGCTAGGACTTCTAGTACTATGTTTAATAGCAGTGGTGAGAGTGGACATCCCTGTCTTATTCCTGATATTAGGGGAAAGGATCCTTTTCCCCTAAGAGAATGATATTTGCTGTGGGCTTTTCGGAGATGGCTTTTAAGATGCTGAGGAATGTTCCATCTATCCCTACACTCTGAAGAATTTTGATTAGGAATGGATGCTGTATTTTGTCAAATGCTTTCTCTGCATCTATTGATAGGATCATATGGTTCTTGTTTTTTCTCTTGTTGATATGATCAATCACATTGATTGCTTTACGAATGTTGAACCAGCCTTCAATTCCGGGGATAAATCCCACTTGGTCATGGCGAATAATCTTCTTAATGTACTGTTGGATCCTATTGGCTAGTATCTTGTTGAGAATTTCTGCATCTGTGTTTATCAGGGATATTGGTCTATAATGCTGGGGGCATCACAATGCCAGATTTCAGGTTGTACTACAAAGCTATGGTCATCAAGACAGTGTGGTACTGGCACAAAAACAGACACATAGATCAATGGAACAGAATAGAGAATCCAGAAGTGGACCCTCAACTTTATGGTCAACTAATATTCAACTAAGCAGGAAAAACTATCCACTGGTAGAAAGACAGTCTCTTCAATAAATGGTGCTGGGAAAAATGGACATCCACATGCAGAAGAATGAAACTAGACCATTCTCTTATACTATACACAAAGATAAACTCAAAATGGTTGAAAGATCTAAATGAGAGACAAGAATCCATCAAAATCCTAGAGGAGAACACAGGCAACACCCTTTTTGAACTTGGCCACAGCAACTTCTTGCAAGACATACATGAAGGCAAGAGAAACAAAAGCAAAAATGAATTATTGGGACTTCATCAAGATAAAAAGCTTCTGCACAGCAAAAGAAACAGTCAACAAAACTAAAAGACAACCTACGGAATGGAAGAAGATATTTGCAAATGACGTATCAGATAAAGGGCTAGTTTCCAAGATCTATAAAGAACTTATTAAACTCAACAGCAAAGAAACAAACAATCCAATCATGAATTGGGCAAAAGACATGAAGAGAAATCTCACAGAGGAGACATAGACATGGCCAACAAGCACATGAGAAAATGCTCCACATCACTTGCCATCAGGGAAATACAAATCAAAACCACCATGAGATACCACCTCACACCAGTGAAAATGGTGAGAATGAAAAAGGCAGGAAACCACAAATGTTGGAGAGGATGTGGAGAAAGGGGAACCCTCTTGCACTGTTGGTGGGAATGTGAACTGGTGCAGCCACTCTGGAAAACTGTGTGGGGGTTCCTCAAAGAGTTAAAAATAGACCTGCCCTACGACCTAGCAATTGCACTGCTGGGGATTTACCCCAAAGATACAGATGCAGTGAAAAGCCGAGACACCTGCACCCCGATGTTTATAGCAACAATGTCCACAATAGCCAAACTGTGGAAGGAGCCTTGGTGTCCATCGAAAGATGAATGGATAAAGAAGATGTGGTCTATGTATACAATGGAATATTACTCAGCCATTAGAAACAACAAATCCCCACGATTTGCTTCGATGTGGATGGAACTGGAGGGTATTATGCTGAGTGAAATAAGTCAATCGGAGAAAGACCAACATTATATGGTCTCATTCATTTGGGGAATATAAAAATTAGTGAAAGGGAATAAAGGGAAAGGAGGGAAAATGAGTGGGAAATATCATTGAGGGTGAGAAAACATGAGAGACACCTAACTCTGGGAAATGAGCAAGGGGTAGTGGAAAGGGAGGTGGGGGGGGTGGTTGGCGTGACTGGGTGATGAGCACTGGGTGTTAAGATAAATGTTGGAAAATTGAATTCCAATAAAAAATTAAAAATAATAAAGAAAGAAAGAAAGAAAGAAGAAAGAAAGAAAGAAAGAAAGAAAGAAAGAAGAAAGAAAGAAAGAAAGAAAGAAAGAAAGAAAGAAAGAAAGAAAGAAAGAAAGAAACTGTGATCCTTTCTAAAAAAAAAAAAAAAAAAAGTGGCCACAGGTTAAGCCTACAACCTTCTCCTCATCCACTTAATTCTCTTTAATAAATGATTAAATGCTAAAAACAAAAAGTTTGTTTTTTCCAGACCATCATTTGTAACTTTTGCTTTTGCCACAAAAGTACTTTTTTCAGTCACACTAAATTGAGATTTTAAGTAAACATTATTGTTTTTTAATGTAAGATCTAATGGGGTGCTTGAACTCAAAACCCTGAGATTAAGAGTTGCATGTTCTACAGACTGAGCCAGCCAAACTCCCAAACTAAATATTATTTTGAATGTAAACGTATTACATTAAATTTGAATAAAGGGGAGAGAAATTATCACCTAAAGTTTGTATGGCTGTCTACTTGCTGTATTTTAGCAAACATATGTCTTTAATAATTTAAATTTTACAGTTTTATTGATAAATGATTGGTATATAATTTTATGTAAGTTTAAAGCATTCAATGTGTTGATTTGATATATATTTCAAAATGATTACTATCATGATATTAGCTAATACCTCAATCACATCACATAATTATAATTTATTAGCTCCTTGCAACTATATAATACAGTTTATTAGCTATAATTCAATGTTGTACATTAGATTCCCAGAATGTATTCATTGTATAACTAGAAATTTTACCCTTTGACCAACAGCACCCCATTTTCCCAAGTCCTAGCCTCCAGTAAGAACCATTCTACTGTTTCTGTGAATTCAGCTATTTAGAATATATATTCAAGGGATATCATACAGTATTTGTCTTTACCTATCTGACTGATTTCACTCAGCATAATGCCCTCAAGTTTTATCCAAGTAGTTGCAAATGACAGAATTTCCTTCTTTTTTAAAAGATGTTATTATTTCATTCATGAGAGACACACAGAGAGAGAGGCAGAGACACAGGCAGAGGGAGAAGCAGGCCCCATGCAGGGAGCCCTATGCAGGACTGGATCTCAATGAGCCACCCTGGTGCCCACAGAATTTCCTTCTTCTTGTGGCTTAATAATATTCCATTGTATAGATGTACCCCTTGTCTTCCTTATCCATTCAAACACTGACAAATATACACTATAAAATTTTAATAAAAGTTTTCATAGTATTTCATTGTATTGATGGGCCACAAGATTTTATAGTTTACCAATTTTCCTTGATATTTCAATACTTAGGGGAGTTTTGTTTCTTTTGCTATTTTTGTTTGACATAAGAAACAATGTTGAAACAAACATCCTTAAACATAAAAATAAACCCTATACTAAAATGGGTATGGTTTTGTGGCAGAGATTTTTTTTGTGGCAGAGATTCTTAGAGCTAGAAGGTGTTACTTTAGAATATTGCTACATATTGCCAAATTGCTTTTATTTGCAAATGACATATCAGATAAAAGGCTAGTATCCAAGATCTATAAAGAACTTATTAAACTCAACAGCAAAGAAACAAACAATCCAATCATGAAATGGGCAAAAGACATGAAGAGAAATCTCACAGGAAGACATAGACATGGCCAACACACACATGAGAAAATGCTCCACATCACTTGCCATCAGGGAAATACAAATCAAAACCACCATGAGATACCACCTCACACCAGTGAGAATGGGGAAAATTAACAAGGCAGGAAACCACAAATGTTGGAGAGGATGTGGAGAAAGGGGAACCCTCTTGCACTGTTGGTGGGAATGTGAACTGGTGCAGCCACTCTGGAAAACTGTGTGGAGGTTCCTCAAAGAGTTAAAAATAGACCTGCCCTATGACCTAGCAATTGCACTGCTGGGGATTTACCCCAAAGATACAGATGCAGTGAAAAGCCGAGACACCTGCACCCCGATGTTTCTAGCAACAATGTCCACAATAGCCAAACTGTGGAAGGAGCTTCGGTGTCCATTGATAGATGAATGGATAAAGAAGATGTGGTCTATGTATACAATGGAATATTACTCAGCCATTAGAAATGACAAATACCCACCATTTGCTTCAATGTGGTTGGAACTGGAGGGTATTACGCTGAGTGAAATAAGTCAATCAGAGAAGGACAAACATTATATGGTCTCACTCATTTGGGGAATATAAAAAATAGTGAAAGGGAAAAAAGGGAAAGGAGAAAATGTGAGTGGGAAATATCAGAGTTGGAGACAGAACATGAGAGACTCCTAACTCTGGGAAACGAACAAGGAGTGGTAGAAAGGGAGGAGGGCAGAGGGTGGGGGTGACTGGGTGACGGGCACTGAGGGGGGCACTTGATGGGATGAGCACTGGGTGTTATTCTATATGTTGGCAAATTGAACACCAATAAAAAATAAATTAAAAAAATCAGAAAGTCTTCTCATGTCAGGGCACCTGGATGGCAGTCTGTTGAGCATCCAATTCCTGGTTTCTGGTCAGGTTGTGATCTCAGGGTTATGAAATTGAGCCCCTTTTGGGGCTCCACACTCATACCACATTTTGAATTCTCTCTTCCTCTTCCTTGGTCCTCCCCACTGCATGCTTTTTCTCTCTAAAATAAATAAATAAACCTTTAAAAAATAAAATATTTTCATGTCATAAGATGGAATGATTTTTACTCATTTTTCTATGTAGACTCAGAAACATTTTGATACTTATAAAATATTACCCCATTTATAATTTTTGAATAAGTTAACCATTTTTAATAAATTAACCCATTTTGACCATTTCATTATTCTCTGCTTTTCTTACCTAAACCTCTCTCATCTGCAAAATTGTGTTAATCCCCCACCTAAATCAGGAGGTCAAGTAACCAGAGGAGAAAACAAAGGAACAGAAGCTGAGGAGAGAAGACAATTTTGAGGAAGGACTCTGATATTGCTTCTTCTAGATTGTTGTTTTAAGAATGTTGTCCAGGTGTTGCAAAGCCATGTGTTAAGTATCAAGGTATAAAACAATACATTACTACAGTTACATCCAGAAACAATTAGTTTATTTTTTATGTGCTTGGCAAAATCCTAGGGCAAGCAAAGCAGGACTGTTGGAAATCTGAAGAATATTCTCATGGCCCCAGCATCCATCTGATTTCCATCTTTGTATTTTTAGTTGGTAGCTTTCTACCTCTTCCTCCAGTCCTCCAATATGCTTTGAGAAAGGACATCATAATTCTGCTCAAATGCTCAAATGTTCATATCAAACACTTACACAAGTAAGAACCATCCTTGCAGCACTTAAATTGCTAGCAATTGAATTGCAGCTTCTGTGTAGGGTTTACCACTTTCTTTAGGAGAGACATATCTGTGTGTAGTCAAAGCCATGGAGCACATTAACCTGTGCTGAGACAGTTTATGAGAACAGCTTTGAGCAGAGTTGGACACTTGCAATGAGTTCAATGAATATTCTGGATGATTTTGGTTATTTCTTGCATGCCTTGATTATTTGCATCCTTAGGCAACCCCATTGGTATATTTATTTTCCACATGTTAGAGAAGAACAATCTGAGACTAAATAGGACCACATCTCTTGGAATCCTGCCTTGAATAGCAGAAATGACATATAAGTGACACAATAACACATATTAAACTTACTTTTAAGCATTAACATTGTCATCACAAAACACTTGGCATAGTTGCTGGCCCTATAAAAGTATTTTCTCTGTCCTGTCTTCTCCTTTACTCCCTGTATGTATGTTCTTCCCATCCTACAGAAATTTATTACTGGGCACAACAGAAGTCTTATGTTAACTCTAACTTTGGCTCTGGCCTGAGTGTCGTTCACATATTATAATAGACTCTGTCTGGGCTAGCATTAAACCATAGGCAAAAATGTCCTTTTCTAGACTCTAAAATTAGAGGAGAATGTCCCATGTGATAATGACTAAGAGACCAGAATCTTCAAACAAAACAAAACAAAACAAAACAAAACAAAACAAAACAAAACAAAAACGATATCTGGGCTGTTCTAGGTCAAAGATACAACAAATTGATATCTAAAACAGTGTTACCACCTATAACCTTGACTTGAAAATATGTATGTCTATTAAAAAGCCCATGCTCCATTCCACTGGGAAGAGGAATTTGCTAGGTAAATGAAAATAGACCACAGAACACTGGGTTTATTCTTAGGTAAATTGAAAGAGGATGAGCACAATGAAGTATGGAAATTCCTTTAGGTCATCTTAGTATCCTGACTGGTGCTAGGAACCATGGAGGATGTGCTGGCAGCTTGGTGCCTGATCCTATTGTAGTGTTGAGTTACAAGGGCACTCTTGAAGGCTTACATCCAAAGAGGTTTTTTGGGCGGGGGTTGGGGGTGACTGGGCGACGGGCACTGAGATGGGCACTTGACGGGATGAGCACTGGGTTGGCAGTGCTCATTCTATATGTTGGCAAATTGAACATCAATAAAAAATAAGTTTATAAAAAAAGAGGTTTTTTAATGTGGTTCAAAATTGAACTTATTTTTTTAGATATTACATTGTATAAGCTCCAGTTATACAACATGCAGATTTGATACAATTATTATTGGAATATTATTATTTTCACAACATCATCTAACACTTCTATCATTTCATATAATTATAACTTATTTTCTACAATGAGAACACTTAAGATCTAGTTTCTTAGCAACTTCTAAATATATAATACAATATTGTTAACTGGAATTACGTTGTGCATTGTATCCTCAGAACTTACTCATCTTCTTATTGCAAATTTGTACTCTTTGACCAGCACCCCTTTTTTTCTGTATCCCCTAGCCCCTGGATACCATCATTCTACTCATTGTTCTTAGGAGTTTGGCTTTTTTAAGGTTCCACATACAGGGCATCCCTGGGTAGCTCAGCGGTTTAGTGCATGCCTTCGGCCCAGGGCATGTTCCTGGAGTCCCAGGATAGAGTCCCACATCAGGCTCCCTGCTTCTCCCTCTGCCTCTCTGTGTCTCTCATGAACAAATAAACAAAATCTTCTTGAAAAATAGGTTCCACATACAAGTGATATCATGTAGTATTTGTCATTATCTGACTTATCTCTGAATAGGTACTTTTACTGGGAGACCATAAAAGCCAAGAGAGGAGGATTTCTACAACTCTACACAAGTAAACTGGAAAAACAATAGAAACTAAATACATATTAGAATAGAGTACAGTGCAGGTAATTCTTCGTGACCACCACTTTATCACTAATTCTACAGCAGAGTCTAGAACATTCTGGTATCAAATATATTATATATGTGTGTGTGCATATGTATACATAGCTATAGATACAATGATTAGATTATGGGACTAATTTTGTTAGAATGGTACTAACATGCTTGCTCAACTCAGTAATCTGTCAATTCAAGCTTTATGATCATTGTTCCCACCAGATTTATGGTGCAAGAACAGACTATTGATATTTGAAGTGTTACTAGAATAATTATCTATTTCACTTCTTCATAAAAAGCAAAAAGAACAATTATGAGATTAGAATTATTTTCCTATGTTGACATAATTTATTTGTGTAAATTACGAAAAGTAGAATTGTAATTACTAGGAATGATACTGTGTTCTCACTTTACTTGATCTAGTCAAAATGGGTATTTACATTGGTAAGCAATTTTCCCTTGGAATTCAGTTTAATTTTTTCAGTACTTAAATTTTGTAGGAACTGCTACCATTTGCATCTGTTATTTTATTCCATAGAGCACTTCAGTGGCTATGTTCTTTCCCATCAGGTTGAGTACTCAGGGCGACAGTTGCCCAACCATGATAATATATACCAAAACTTCAGGTAGAAGCTCCTTAGAATTTTTAATCTTTAAAAAACTTATTTCCCAAGAATTTTCTGGTTCATTTCTTTTGCAAACCTAGATAAAAGTTTTCTGTACACTCGGTTTTAGGCTTTCATTAGTAGTATTTAGGTAAAGGAATAATTAATATAAAATCCTCAAAAGAAGACAGATTTTTAAAAAATTGGCAGTTGTAATTCAAATAGGAGTATGAGAGTTAGATTTTTCATAGTTCCCTTTGATTGAAAATGGGTGGGACCTAGTATATGTAATCATATCAAAGAATGATCAATTTAAGATGTAGCTTAATGAAAGGAAAATTATCATAATGATCGTACGCATTAGTTTGTACTTATTAAAAAAGCCCTTCACAAATTATTTATATAATATATAATTATATTTATATACACATTTGTATTTATATATATTTTATATATATGTAATTGTGTGCATATATATATATATCTGCAAAATCTGTATCAAATTCTCAGTTATGGATGTTCTTAATGTTTAATGTAATGTCTCCCAGTGTTGTTAATAGAGATTGTATGTAGCATTTCTTAATAGAATAACATTCTTTCTTTGTCCCTGAATTTTCCTCCAAGATATAGGCACCACTTCTGCAGAACTTTATATTGGTGATCTAACTAGAAAATGCCAATGTACAGATTTTCAGACCAAGTTTATGTGTGTATATGCAATGGCAATGTGCTGTCTTAGATGTCATTAATTATAAGTTTTTTATCCTTGCTCTAGGATGGAAAATGTGAGAATATGTGCATGATAAAACTGATGAAACTGCAACTTGATGTTTGAAGTGATTTTTTAAGAATTTTTATTTATTTATGATAGTCACAGAGAGAGAGAGAGGCAGAGACATAGGCAGAGGGAGAAGTAGGCTCCATGCACTGGGAGCCCAATGTGGGATTCAATCCCAGGTCTCCAGGATCGCACCCTGGGCCAAAGGCAGGCACCAAACGACTGCGCCACCCAGGGATCCCCTTGAAGTGATTTTTAAAAGGAGTACTAATTGCTGAGCTAATTCTTGGTGAATGAATAGTTAACTTGGGTCCAACAAGGTGAAACTCTCTACCAAGAATGAAAGAATGGGTGCAAAGGAGGTAAGAAGACGAAATGCACATCGTGTTGATCTATTAACAGAGTGGTGGGTTGTGAAGAAACAATCTCAGCCAAAAAGGCAAGATCTTATCTTCTTCTGGTGACTACCTGATGGAGTGTCTTCAGATTCCAAACCTTTTTATAGTTGAAAAATTCTGTAGTCTAAAAACACCAGAAGTGAGGGATATGAGAGATTAAAATAGCCTCATTTGATTTTAAACTTTGATATGAAAAAATCTTTGTCACTCTGTGTCCAATACACGTGAGGGGCCTCATGGAGAATTAGCATAGATGAAGTTTCCACATTCTCTGAGATTGTGGTCCAGTGGGGATTCCCAAAATTTTACAATAAACTAAACTGTGAGTGGAGAGCTGCACTTGGGAACTTACAGGAGGGAATCAGACTTGTAGTTGATTGTACAAGAAAGACTTCTTGCAGGAGCATATCTGAGAAAATTCAGTGAAGTATGAGGAACAGTGACTGATGTAAAATGGGGAGAGCAAAGAAGAGAAGAAAAAGCTTATCCTCATTTGGCAACATTAATTTGTGAGGCTATCAGGAGCATGAAGGGCAGAGCATGGTGAGATTGGGCTGGTAAGAGGAAAGTCAGAAGTAATGCAGGGGCAGCCCACAGAGAAATGCACGTGGTGTTGGGGGAATTTTGAACATCTGTGGCTTGTTCATTAAAATGTTATTCCCTGCACATGAGATCTGCCTGTCAGGAAGACAATCAAAACAAGTGAGGACAGTTCCTGCCCACTGGACAGGTCCTGTACAGTACCAGGAGTGCTTTTGAACCAGGTGGCCAAGATGGAGGCAGCAGAGAGGGTTTCCAGGCTAGTGGACCGGCAATGATCCTGAATACTCCTGTTTGCTTGCCTTTCTCCATGCCTCACAACCCTCTGGGTGTAAGCTCCTGTTTCTTAGTCGTTTTGCACAGGTGCTGTGGATGGAGACTGCGGTTAGGACATTCAGAGTGGTTAGCTCACAGCGCCCTCTGGCGTCCACAGTTGGGAGGCTAAGAGCCGACTTCAAAGAATGCTGTGGAAAAGGCTCAAGGGCAAACCACCCCACCCCGCCCCCCCCGCTCCCCAGCATAAGGGTCCCGACCAGAGCACACCTGGATGCCAGTAGGGGGCGCCGAGGTGGCGTGGCCCAGCGGTGGGGGGGATGCCTCTTAAGGCCCTTTCCCAATGGAGTGTAAACTCCTGCTTTGTGTCTGTCCTCAAAGGCTTTTTGATTTCCCGACACAAACCTCGTGGTCTTCTCCATTGTCTCACAGCAGAGAGCTTTCCATGGTTTCATTAGCTGCTTGTGGGGATGAAGTAGCAATAGTTAGCAAACCTGATATTGATATATTAGTAGTACTTAATATATGGAGCATAAATAGTATGTACCCAAGCATAACAAAGTCGCCTAGAGACTTGAACAAAAACTGTCCTAGGTTCCAAGAGCTCAAGCTGTATCCTTAGGAGGACTCTGTACTCCCTCCCCTTTCCTTACCCACACCCCACCCCACCCCCACTCTGGCATTAAAATGCCTGCCTGAGAAAATTCAAGCAAAATAATTTGTGGTTTGTTGCAGCCAACTCTGATAAGGGTGGGGGGTTTCCCAGTCTCTTTGGGAAGGTAGGAGCCTAACTTTGATTAATGCTAGTTAACAAACCCAGATGGGTTCCATATGGATCAATCTTCCTTCCTGCTTCTTGTAATTTCTCACTTCCCTGACTCTACTGAGGCCCCTCTCATCCCCTCCTTAATCCCTCATTGGGCTTTAAGGATGACCAGTCATCTCTAATCTGGTGACTCAAACCAGTCAGCTCTGAGCAAATGAAAGTTGAGTTCTTATCACGCTGGACTCTTCCCTGTTGCAGTTGTATATTTGTGATTAAAATCTTTCCTTACACTTTAACTAGTGTGTGGCTCTGTTATCTTTGATAGTTATGGACTCCACAGCTTGGGCTTGGATCAGAACTACAATTGGACCCTCTTCAGACATTACAACTGGACTTTTCAGCTGCATTGTATCACCTTCAAACTTCTTGCTGTTATGGTGGTGAGTCCAAGTCCTGATTTAATGCTCTGGACAAATGTCTGTTGAAGCATGATAAGGACAAATTTTTGTTCCTTACAATTTTTAGTATATATTGAGATTAAGTTAGACTCCCAGACTTCTAATGAAAGGTATATCCTGGAATACCCTTGCTGTTCCCTTTCTTGTTTTGAGTAGGGCTTCTACCCTGCCTCCTGACCTATAACAAAATTTTGTCTTCCTGGACTTTCTTTATTAACTGACATATAACATTATTATTAGTTTTATGTATACAACATTATATATGTATATATACATGTATATACATATACATATATAGTGGAATGATTACTGTAATGTTTAATTAACATCCATTTTAACATAAGTTTTAATCATATGAAAACTTTTAAGATTTATTATTTTAATAACTTTCAGATATACAACACAGTATATTGTAATGTACAATGCATACGTTACACCCTCATGACTTACCTTGTAATTGGAAGTTATTATTTTTGAAAGCAATTACACCTATCCTTGATGCCCCACCTCTGCCAAACACTAGTTTATTCTTTTTTTTTATAATGAATTTATTTTTGGTGTTCAATTTACCAACATACAAAATAACACCCAGTGCTCATCCCGTCAAGTGCCCCACTCAATGCCAGTCACCCATTCACCCCCACCCCCCACCCTCCTCCCCTTCCACCACCCCTACTTCGTTTCCCAGAGTTAGGAGTCTTTATGTTCTGTCTCCCTTTCTGATATTTCCCACACATGTCTTCTCCCTTCCCTTATATTCCCTTTCAATATTATTTATATTCCCCAAATGAATGAGAACATACAATGTTTGTCCTTCTACAATTGACTTACTTCACTCAGCAAAATACCCTCCAGTTCCATCCACGTTGAAGAAAATGGTAGGTATTTGTCATTTCTAATAGCTGAGTAATATTACATTGTATACATAAACTGCATCTTCTTTATCCATTCATCTTTCGATGGACACCGAGGCTCCTTCCACAGTTTGGCTATTATGGACATTGCTGCTAGAAACATCGGGGTGCAGATGTCCCGGCGGTTCATTGCATCTGAATCTTTGGGGTAAATCCCCAACAGTGCAATTGCTGGGTCGTAGGGCAGGTCTATTTTTAACTCTTTGAGGAACCTCCACACAGTTTACCAGAGTGGCTGCACCAGTTCACATTCCCACCAACAGTGTAAGAGGGTTCCCTTTTCTCCACATCCTCTCCAACATTTGTGGTTTCCTGCCTTGTTTATTTTCCCCATTCTCACTGGTGTGAGGTGGTATCTCATTGTGATTTTGATTTGTATTTCCCTGATGGCAAGTGATGCAGAGCATTTTCTCAAGTGCATGTTGGCCATGTCTATGTCTTCCTCTGTGAGATTTCTGTTCATGTCTTTTGCCCATTTCATGATTGGATTGTTTGTTTCTTTGGTGTTGAGTTTAATGAGTTCTTTATAGATCTTGGAAACTAGTCCTTTATCTGATACGTTATTTGCAAATATGTTCTCCCATTATGTAGGTTGTCTTTTAGTTTTGTTGACTGTATCCTTTGCTGTGCAAAAGCTTCTTATCTTGATGAAGTCCCAATAGTTCATTTTTGCTTTTGTTTCTTTTGCCTTCCTGGATGTATCTTGCAAGAAGTTACTGTGGCCAAGTTCAAAAAGGGTGTTGCCTGTGTTCTCCTCTAGGATTTTGATGGATTCTTGTCTCACATTTAGATCTTTCATCCATTTTGAGTTTAGCTTTGAGTGTGGAGCAAGGGAGTGGTCTAGTTTCATTCTTCTGCATGTGGATGTCCAATTTTCCCAGCACCATTTATTGAAGAGACTGTCTTTCTTCCAGTGGATAGTCTTTCCTCATTTGTCTAATATTAGTTGACCATAAAGTTCAGAGTCCACTTCTGGATTCTCTATTCTGTTCCATTGATCTATGTGTCTGTTTTTGTGCCAGTACCACACTGTGTTGATGACCACAGCTTTGTAGTACAACCTAAAATCTGGCATTGTGATGCCCCCAGCTATGGTTTTCTTTTTTAAAATTCCCCTGGCTATTCAGGGTCTTTTCTGATTCCACACAAATCTTAAAATAATTTGTTCTAACTCTCTGAAGAAAGTCCATGGTATTTTGATAGGGATTGCATTAAACGTATAAATTGCCCTGAGTAACATTGACATTCTCACAATATTAATTCTGCCAATCCATGAGCATGGAATATTTTTCTATCTCTTTGTGTTTTCCTCAATTTCTTTCAGAAGTGTTCTATAGTTTTTAGAGTATAGATCCTTTACCTCTTGGTTAGGTTTATTCCTAGGTATCTTATGCTTTTGGGTGCAATTGTAAATGGGATTGACTCCTTAATTTCTCTTTCTTCAGTCTCATTGTTAGTGTATAGAAATGCCATTGATTTATGGGCATTGATTTTGTATCCTGCCACGCTGCCAAATTGCTGTATGAATTCAAGCAATCTTGGGGTGGAGGCTTTTGGGTTTTCCATGTAGAGTATCATGTCATCGGCGAAGAGGGAGAGTTTGACTTCTTCTTTGCCAACTTGAATGCCTTTAATGCCTTTTTGTTGTCTGATTGCTGAGGCTAGGACTTCCAGTACTATGTTGAATAGCAGTGGTGAGAGTGGACATCCTTGTCTGGTTCCTGATCTTAGGGGAAAGGCTCCCAGTGCTTCCCCATTGAGAATGATATTTGCTGTGGGCTTTCGTAGATGGCTTTTAAGTAGTTGAGGAATGTTCCTTCTATCCCTACACTCTGAAGAGTTTTGATCAGGAATGAATGCTGTATTTTGTCAAATGCTTTCTCTGCATCTAATGAGAGGATCATATGGTTCTTGGTTTTTCTCTTCCTGATATGATGAATCACATTGATTGTTTTACAATTGTTGAACCAGCCTTGTGTCCGGGGATAAATCCTACTTGGTCATGGTGAATAATTTTCTTAATGCACTGTTGGATCCTATTGGCCAGTATCTTGTTGAGAAATTTGCATCCATGTTCATCAGGGATATTGGTCTGTAATTCTACTTTTTGGTGGGGTCTTTGTCTGGTTTTGGAATGAAGGTGATGCTGGCCTCATTGAATGAATTTGGAAGTACTCCATCTCTTTCTATCTTTCCAAACAGCTTAAGTAGAATAGGTATGATTTCTTCTTTAAACGTTTGATAGAATTCCCCTGGGAAGCCATCTGGCCCTGGACTCTTGTACCTTGGGAGGTTTTTGATGACTGCTTCAATTTCCTCCCTGGTTATTGGCCTGTTCAGGTTTTCTATTTCTTCCTGTTCCAGTTTTGGTAGTTTGTGGCTTTCCAGGAATGCGTCCATTTCTTCTAGATTGCCTAATTTATTGGCGTATAGCTGTTCATAATATGTTTTTAAAATCGTTTGTATTTCCTTGGTGTTGGTAATGATCTCTCCTTTCTCATTCATGATTTATTAATTTGAGTCTTCTTTCTCTCTTCTTTTTAAGAAGGCTGCCTAATGGTTTATGTATCTTAGTTCTTTCAAAGAACCAACTCTGGAGCTGTGGAGTCAGCTCCCGCAGTTACTACAGAGCTCTCAGCCTGCAGGGCCTGGAGGCTCCGGGGCGGGGCCGCTGATCTGCTCAGCTGGGGCAGGAGCGTCCTTGCTGTCCTGGGCCCTCCTGGCCTCTGCCTGTCCCCGGGGGAGGCCGGATCGTGGGCTGTGTCCCCAGTGTCGTCTGCTCCGGGGCCTGGGCTGTTGGATTCGCGCTCCGGCCGTGCAGCCGCCTCTCTGCGGAGCCGCCGCCTGAGCCCCTCCGAGCTGCTCCCGGGTCCAGGGTCCAGCCGTGCGCGCTGCTGCCCTTTAGGGAGCTCGGCGCACTCCCCCCGGGGCACAGGTGTCTGTTAGTGTCCCCGGGAGCCTGAGGGCATCCCCTCCCTCCTGGGGTACTGCTCCAACTCCCTGCGAGCCCCTTTCCGCCCGGGAAGATTGGTGCAGCTCCTGCTTCTCTGGGACGGGGCTCTCCTGTCCTGGGGACACTCGCCCCGGCCTTAGCCCGGCTCCTTGCGGGGCCCCTCCCCCTTGGATGCCTTTTGTTTCTTTTTTTTTTAATTTTTTTTTTAATTTTAATTTATTTATGATAGTCTCACAGAGAGAGAGAGAGAGGCAGAGACACAGGCAGAGGGAGAAGCAGGCTCCATGCAGGGAGCCCGATGTGGGACTCAATCCCGGGTCTCCAGGATCGCGCCCTGGGCCAAAGGCAGGCGCCAAACCGCTGCGCCACCCAGGGATCCCCCTTTTGTTTCTTTATTTCTTTTTCCCCGTCTTCCTACCTTGATAGGAGTGCGAACTCTTCTCACTGTAGCGTTCCAGCTGTTCTCTCTTTAAATCTCACGCCAAATTCATAGATTTTCAGGATGATTTGAAGGTTATCTAGGTAATTTGGTGGGGACAGGTGATTTTGGGACCCTACTCTTCCGCTATCTTGCCCCCCACTAGTTTATTCTATGATTTTATTTGTTTGTTTTAGATTTCACATATAAATGAGATGATAGAGTATTTGTCTTTCTCTGTTTGACTTATTTTGGTTAGCATACTGCCCTCAAGGCCTACCTACATGTTGTCACAAGTAGCAGGGTCTCCTTTTTGTGACCAGATACTCTTTCATTTTGTGTATGAGTCTGTGTGTGTGTGTGTGTGTGTGTGTGTGTATGATCCATTTATATGTCATTGGACACTTAGGAGGTTTTCATGTCTTGGCTATTATATATAATGCTGCAGTGTACATGGAGATGCAGATTATCTTCAAGATAGTGATTTCATTTTCTTCATGTAGATACCCAGAAGTGGAATGATAGATTATACGATAGTTTTATTTTTAATTGTTTGACAGACCTTCATACTGTTTTATATTGCGGTTGAATCAAATTATATTCCCACAACAGGTACACGTGAGTTTCTTCTCTTCCACATCCTTGGAAATACTAGATAGTTCTTGTCTTTTTGGTATTTGCCATTTGTTACTTAATTCTCATTCTCTTCAAGGTCTCTTTGTTCTCTCAACTTAAACCTGCTTTTCCCATGGGAACTTCTTAGTTGACTGAACACCCCCTGCTTTAAACTCCAAGTGACAATATACTACATCATAACTCTCCTACCTTTGCTTTTTGGTATCATTAGCTGATTAAAAAAATTAGAACTTTAATGGCTTCTTTGGGAAATTTAAGATCTCCCCACAGTGGCTCCTCTAAAGACTCTGTCTTTTCATTACCTCTGTTTCTCATTTTACTACTTTTGATCTTTTCTTCAGATCCTTTGCATCCTTTCACATGTCTTCCTTCAAGTCAAGTCTCCACCCATCTCTTTACCCCCTGCCAGACCTTTCGTTTATGACTCCAGTTCAAGTCCCTATAGTGACTGGAATTTTAGGCACTTTGTCCCTATTAGGGGCTCTTAGAACTCAGAGAATCCAAAAAGCAACTACCTGAGGCTGAAAAGAAAAAAAGGAAACAAAATGGGTATCTTATCTATTCAGGTAGGCTTTAGAGATGGCCAGAGAGCTGTTCCATGTCACTTTAGTCTCTCTTCTAAAATGTATTCCACAGCCCTATAAGATTACATATCAGAAGCAAGGGAAATCTTAAAAATCTCCATAAATACTGCCAAAAAACTGTAACCTCACACTGAACAGATAAACTTTAACATTTCCCATTTGCCATAAATACATTTACAATAAAAATATAAAATGGAGCAAAAAAGAAAACCCATTCTTATATAAGCTAGTGAGTTTTGTATTATGATTATGCCTGATTCATGGCTAAAATTTTAAAAGGAAAACCATAAAATCTCTACTTACATTTGTATGTGTGTGTGTGTGTATGTAATTTCCCAATCTTCTGATGGTACTATCTAATTAATTGATAAAATCCCTTAAATAAGTTCTATCATAATTGGCTTAGAGAGAAACACATAAAAATGAAATATTTCTAAACCCCCAAAATACAGGAACCAAGTGAAATGTCTTATTTTTTTAATTTAATTAATTAATTAATTAATTAATATTGAGAAAAAGAGGGCAAGAATGGGGAGGGGCAGAGACAAGGAGAGAGAGAATCTTGAGCAGGCTCCATGCTGAGTGTGGAGCCCAACAGAGGGCTGGATCTCACAACCCTGAGATCATGAACTGAACCCAAGTCAAGAGCCAGATGCTTAACCAACTGAGCCAGGCAGGTACTTTCCAACACAGATGTTTTAAAATTTACATGGTTTGGGTAAATCTTTGGTAAATAAGACGATTTTTTGAGTTTTTATTTTAATTCCCATGAGTTAACATAAAGTTTTTATTAGTTTCAGGTATACAATATAGTGATTCAGTCATTCCATACAGAAATAAGTCTACTTTGATATTGTTGATTTAATAATACAGATATGTCCTTAGACATATTAAACATTAAATATAAAACATTAAATATGTAAACATTAAATATAATGCAAGCATACATTTCTATTCTACACTCATTTACTAGAAAATAAACTAAAATTATATACACTAAGATGTTTAAGATTATACAGGTGATAAGATTAATTTTAATAAAATCAAGTCATTATTCTGACAAACTTAATTTTGGCAATAATTGTGTTTTCTAATACGTTTGCCTAAAAATATTTTCCAAAATATTTGGAACTTACAACATCAGAGTTATGAAAAATTAAGTAATAGATATCCATTGAATATCAAATTATTTCTAGATAAGCTAAAGTGATGAAACATTTATTAATAAGCATAGGTTTAAATTTACACTTTTAGCTTCCTATTTTTCTATTGTACAAAGAGGCTAAGTATATTAGCTTTTGTTAATAAACATGGAGAATTTTACCATACAAAGCATATATCTCTTGAGATTGTGAGATGATATATTCATAAAATTTGCTAATCTTACTACAGAGTACTGATATATAACAATTTCCAATGATTTACTTTGTAGGTTTTTCTGTAAGATAAATATAAATTAGGTTAATTATAATCAATATAGTAAAATATAACTATTAGAAACAGAATGAAGGAAAAGCTTTGTTATACAGAGTATGAGAGGCAGCATTGATGTCCTTTTATAAGAAAAGAATGCAAGGAATGTAAGATATCTGGTTTTTAATTGTTTTTTTTAGGAAAAAATGGAGAAATTTTGTCGTTAGAAAAATGAAAAAAAAAAAAGAGGTGGGTGGATGGCTCAGTTGGTTAAGTGTCTGCCTTTCACTCAGGTCATGATCCTGGAGTCCTGGATCAAGCCCCATGTGGGACTTCCTGCCCAACCTGTTTATTCTTCCCTCCTTCCCCCCTGCTTGTGTGCTCTCTCTCTCTCTCAAATAAGTAAATAAAATCTTTAAAAAAGGAAAAATGAGAAAAGAGATACAAAAGAATAGTATAGAACCTGAATGGATATACAAGGTTGCAGGTTTATGAGAAAAGAATTTTGTGTTGTGAGGTCAAAGCTGGTTAAGATTAAATGGATACATCTACAAGTTTCTTTTTAATATTTATTTTAATTTTTCAAGTTTTTATATACAGTGTAATTATTTGTTTCAGATGTAGAATCTAGCGATTATACACATAACACCCAGTGCTTATAACAAGTGCCCTCCATAATACCCATCAGCAACATAACCCATTCCCCACCTCTACAGTAATTTCAGTTTCTTCTGTAGAGTCAAGAGTCTATTTCCTGGTTTGCCCCTCCTTTTGTTTTTTTTTCTCTATGTTCCTCTATCTTGTTTCTTAAATTCCATATGAGTGAAATCATGTAGAATTTCTTTCCTGATTGACTCATTTTCATAGTATAATACTTTCCAGTTCCATCCATATTGTTGAAATGTCAAGATCCCATTCTTTTTCATGACTGAATAGTATTCCACTTTAAATATATACTTTTTCTTTATCCATTCATGATGCCATGGATATTTGAGCTCTTTTCATAATTTATCTATTGTTAACAATGCTGCTATAGATATCAGGGTGCATGTATTCCTTCAAATCACTATTTCTATATCTTTGGGGTAAATACCTAATAGTGTAATTGCTGAATAGTAGGGTAATTCTATTTTTATCTTTTTGAGGAACCTCCATACTGCTCTCCAGAGTGGTTGTACCAGTTTGCATTCCCACCAACAGTGTAAGAGTGTTCCCCTTTCTCCGCATCGTCACCAACCCGTTATTTTCTGTGTTGCTAATTTTAGCTTATCACACTGATGTAAGAAGATATCTCATGGTAGTTTTGATTTGCATTTCCCTAAAGATGAGTAATCTTGAATATCTTTCATGTGCCTCTTAGCCAGCTGTATATCTTCTTTGGTAAATTGTCTATTCACATCTTCTGTCCATTTTTTCAAGGGACAATTTGCTTTTGCTTTTCAGTTTTATAACTTCTTTATAGATTTTGGATAATAACCCTTTATCAGATATGTCATTTGCAAATACCTTCTCCCATTCAATAGGATGCATTTTAGTTTTGTTAATTGTTTTCTTCACCATGCAGAAGCTTTTAATCTTGATGAAGTCCTAATGTTTCATTTTTGCTTTGGTTTCCCTTGTGTCCAGAGACATGTCTAGTAAGAATTTCCTATGGTCAGGGTCAGAGGGGTTACTGCCTATGTTTATCTCTAGGATTTTGATGGTTTTCTATGACACACCTTGGTTTTTCATCCATTTTGAATTTATTTATTTCTTAATTTATCTTTCTTCAGTCTCATTGTTAGAGTATAGAAATGCCACTGATTTCTGTGCATTGATTTTGTATCCTGCCACATTGCCAAATTGCTGTATGAGTTCTAGCAATCCTGGGGTGGAGTCTTTTGGGTTTTCTACATGCAGTATCATGTCTTCTGCGAAGAGGGAGAGTTTGTCTTCTTCTTTGCCAATTTGAATGCCTTTTATTTCTTTTTGTTGTCTGATTGCTGAGGCTAGAACTTCTAGTACTATGTTGAACAAAAGTGGTCAGAGTGGGCATCCCTGCTGTGTTCCTGACTTTAGGAGAAAGGCTCTCAGATTTTACCTATTGAGAATGATGCTTACTCTGTAGCTTTTAAGATATCGAGGAATGTTCTCTCTATCCCTATATCTTTGAAGAGTTTTAATCAGGAATTAGTGCTGAATTTTGTCCAATGCTTTCTCTGCATCTATTGAGAGGATCATACGGTTCTTGTCTTTTCTTTTATTGATGTGAACCATCATGTTTACTGTTTCACAAATGTTGAACCACCCTTGCATCACAGGATACATTCCACTTGGTCATGGTGAATAATCCTCTAAATGTACTGGTTTTTTTTTTTTTTTTTTTTAGATTTATTTATTTATTTATTTATTTGAGAGAAAAAGAGAGAGAGAGAGAGAGAGAGAGGCAGAGACACAGGCAGAGGGAGAAGCAGGCTCCATGCAGGGAGCCCGATGTGGGACTCGATTCCGGGTCTCCAGGATCACACCCTGGGCTGAAGGCGGTGCTAAACCGCTGAGCTACACAGACTGCCCTAAATGTACTGTTGAATCCTCGTGGCTAGTATCTTGCTCAGAATTTTTGCACCCATGTTCATCGGGGATATTGGTTTGCACTTCTTCATTTTGGTGGGGTTTCTGCCTGTTTTGGGGAACAAGGTAACACTGGCATCATAGAAAGAGTTTGAAAGTATTCCCTCCATTTCTATCCTTTGGAACAGCTTTAGTAGAATAGGTATTATTTTTTCTTTAAATGTTTGGTAGAGGGGATCCCTGAGTGGCTCAGCGGTTTTGCGCCTGCCTTTGGCCCAGGGCGCGATCCTGGAGTCCCGGGATCAAGTACTGCGTCGGGCTCCTGGCATGGAGCTTGCTTCTCTCTCTGCCTCTCTCTCTCTATGTCTATCATAAATAAAAATGAATCTTAAAAACAAAATGTTTGGTAGAATTCCCTTGGGAAGCCATCTGGCCCTGGACTTTTGTTTATTGGGAGGTTTTTGATGATTGTTTTAATTTCCTCACTGGTTATTGACCTGTTCAGGTTTTCTATTTCTTCCTGTCCCAGTTTTAGTAATTTGTAGATTTCCAGGAATGCACCCATTTCTCCCAGGTTGTCTAATTTGTTGGCATATCATTGCTCATATACGTTTTTAAAATCATTTGTATTGGGACTCCTGGGTGGCTCAGAGGTTGAGCCACCACTTTGGCCCAGGGCGTGATCCTGGAATCCCAGGATCGAGTCCCACATCGGGCTCCCTGCATAGAGTCTACTTCTCCCTCTGCCTGTGTCTCTGCCTCTCTCTCTCTGTCTCTCATAAATAAATAAATAAATAAATAAATAAATAAATAAATAAATAAAATCATTAAAAAATAAAATAAAATCATTTGTATTTTTTTGGTATTGGTTGTAATGTCTCCTCTTTCATTCATGATGCTACTAATTTGAGTCTTTTTTCTTTTTAATAAGTCTGGATAGAGGCTTATCTATCTTTTTAATTCTTTCAAAGAACGAGCTCTTGGTTTCGTTGACATGTTCTACAGTTCTTCTGGTCTCTATTTCATTGAGTTCTGCTTTAATCTTTATTATCTCAATTTTGCTTGTTTTAGGCTTTATTTGCTGTTCTTTCTCCTTTCTTTAGGTGTAAGGTTAAGTTGTGTATTTGAGATTTTTCCTTTTTTTTTTAAGGGAGGCTTGTATTTTAAATGTATTTCCCTTTTAGGACTGCCTTTGCTGTATCCCAAAGATTTTGAACAGTTGTACTTTTATTTTGTTAGTTTCCAAGAATTTTTTAAATTCTTCTAATTTCCTAGTTGACACATTCATCTTTTAGTAGAATGTTCTTTAACCTCCAAGTGTTTGAGTTACTTCCAAATTTGTTCTTGTGATTGAGTTCCAGTTTCAAAACATTATGGTCTGAAAATATCCAGGAGACAATTCCAATCCAAAGAAAGTATATGGTCTCTTGTAGAGAAAGTTGCATGTGTACTTGAGAAAAATGTGTATTCAGATGCATTCGGATGGAATGTTCTGTCTATGTCTATGAAATCTGTTTGGACCAGTGTGTCATTCAAGGCCCTTGTTTCTTTTTTTTTTTTTTTTAAATTTTTATTTATTTGTGATAGTCACAGAGAGAGAGAGAGAATGAGGCAGAGACACAGGCAGAGGGAGAAGCAGGCTCCATGCACCGGGAGCCCGATGTGGGATTCGATCCCGGGTCTCCAGGATCGCGCCCTGGGCCAAAGGCAGGCGCCAAACCGCTGCGCCACCCAGGGATCCCCAAGGCCCTTGTTTCTTTCATTATTTTCTGCTTAAAAAATCTGTCCTTTGCTGAGAGTGCTGTGTTGAAGTCTCCTACTATTAATGTATTATTATGTATGCGTTTCTTTGTTTATTAATTGATTGACATAGTTGACTGCTCCCACATTAGGGGCATAAAAATTCATAATTGTTAGGTCTTCTTGTTGGATAGACCTTTGAAGTATGATATAGTGTCCTGCTTCATCTGTTATTACAGCTTTTGATTTAAAATCTAAGTTATCTGTTATAAGGATTGCTACCCTAGCTTCCTTTGAGGACCATTTGAATGGTAAATGGTTCTTTGCCCCCTCATTTTCAGTCTGAAGGTGTCCTTAAGCCTAAAATGAATCTTTTGTAGATACCATATAGATGGGTCTTGCTTTTTTGTACATTCTGATATCTTGTGTCTTTTGATTGAATCATTTAGCCCCTCACATTCAGATTAACTATTGAAATATATGAATTTAGTATCATAGTTTTACCTTTACAGTCCTTGTTTCTGTGGATTGTTTCTTTGACCCCCCACCCACCTTTACTTACAGAGTCTCCCTTAATATTTCTCACAGAGCTGGTTTGGTGGTCACATATTCTTTCAATTTCTCTCTATCCTGGAAGCTCTTTATCTCTCCTTATAATCTCAATGACAGCCTTGGATAAAGTATTCTTGGCAGCATATTTTTTCTCATTTAGTACCCTGAATATATCATGCCAGCCCTTTCTGGCCTGCCTGGTTTCTGTGGATAGGTCTACTGTTAACCTGATATTTCTCCCCATATAAGTTAGGAATATCTTGTCTCGAGCTGCTTTTAGGATTTTCTCTTTATCTCTGAAATTTGCAAGCTTCAGTATTATATGTTGGGTTGTTGACGGATTTTTGTTGATTTTTGGGGGGGGTCCTCTCTATCTCTTGGATATGAATGCCTGTTTCCTCCCCAGATTAGGAAAGTTCTCAGCTATCATTTGTTCAAATATATTTTCTGGTACTGTCATTCTCTCTACATCTTCTGGGATCCCAATTAGAGGAATATGATTATTTTCCAAACTATGACTCAATTCCCAGAATCTCTCCTCATTGTCTCTTGATTGTTTTTCTCTTTTTCCTCATCTCACTTCTTTCCATCAACTTGTTTTCTACATAACTCACTCTCTTTTCTGCCTCATGAACCCTGGCAGGTAGAGCACACAGTTTAGACTGTATCTGAGTTAAAGCATTTTTAATTTTGACCTAATGAGATCTCAATTTTGCAGTAAGAGAATCTCTAGAGTCTTTTCTTCATTTTCAAGAGCCACCAATAATTTCATAATTGTAATCCTGCACTGTATCTCTGACATGTTACTTACATCCATATCCATTAGATCTATGGCAGAAAGTATTACTTCTGGTTCTTTCTTCTGTGGTGAATTCTTCCTTCTCATCATTTTGTCCAGTGTAGAATAGCTATATGTATGAGCAGAGTCAAAAATATCTACCATGACCTGAGTAAATTCCTAGACAATTCCAAGGAGGTCAGGGGCCAGAGGGGAAAAAAACCACGAAAATGAAAAACAAATTAAAACATGAGAGACTCCTAACTCTGGGAAACAAACTAGGGGTGGTGGAAGGGGAGGAGGGGAGGGGTGGGGGTGACTGGGTGGCGGGTACTTAGGGGGGCACTTGACAGGATGAACACTGGGTGTTATTCCGTATGTTGGCAAATTGAACACCAATAAAAAATAAATTTATTATTAAAAGAAAAACAAATTAAAAGAAAGAAAGATGGGGGAGGAAGTGGTAGAGGAAAGAATATAGCCTCACAGAATGAACTAAGACTTACCTTTTTGGTTCTGAGTGTATTTTGTTTTGTATATTAGAAGGTGCTAAATTCCAAATTTATATAAACCATCAGAATTTATATAGAGAAAAAAAAAAAAGAATTTATATAGAGAAACCACAACAACAGCAACAACAAAAACAAAAACAAGCAGACAAAAGAGGGGGGCAGAATGGGAAGAGAGAATATAATCTCAGAGTATACTGGCATGGTGCTCCATTTGGTTCTGAGTGTATTTTGGTTCATATGTTAGAAAGTACTAAATTCCAAAATTATAAAACAAAACAAAGCCCCATAACTTACAATTCTACAAAAATTAAGTTGAATATGTTTAAAGGAAGCCAAAAATTAAGAATATATCTATAACATGTAATTGTAAAAATATGAAAGTCAAAAAGGGAAAAACTTAAAAACAAAAAGTTGTTAAAATACTGTAGGTAATTTGTATTTCCCTGATGGCAAGTGATGCAGAGCATTTTCTCATGTGCTTTTTGGCCAAGTGTATGTCTTCTTTGTTGAAATTTCTGTTCATGTCTTTTGCGCATTTCATTATTGGATTGTTTGTTTCTTGCTGTTGAGATATTAAGTTCTTTAGACATCCTGGAGATTAGCCCTTTATGTTACACATCATTTGAAAATCTCTTCTCCCATTCTGTAGATTGTCTTTTAGTTTTGTTGACTGTTTCTTTTGCTGTGCAGAAGCTTTTTATCTTAATTCCCAATAGTTCATTTTTGCCTTTGTTTCCCTTACCTTCATAGACGTATCTTGCAAGAAGTTGAGCAATTGCACTGCTGGGGATTTACCACAAAGATACAGATGCAGAAAAATGGCATGACACTTGCACCCCAATGTTTATAGCAGCAATGTCCACAATAGCCAAGCTGTGGAAGGAGCCTTGGTGTCCATCGAAAGATGAATGGATAAAGATGTGGTCTATATATACAATGGAATATTACTCAGCCATTAGAAATAACGAATACCCACCATTTGCTTCAACATGTATAGAACTGGAGGGTATTATGCTGAGTGAAATAAGTCAATCGGAGAAGGACAAACATTATATGGTGTCATTCATTCAGGAATATAAAAAATAGTGAAAGGGATTATAGGGGAAAGGAGAGAAAATGAGTGGGAAATATCAGAGAGGGTGACAGAACATGAGAGACTCCTAACACTGGGAAACGAACAAGGAGTAGTGGAAAGGGAAGTTGGGGTGACTGGGTGACGGGCACTGAGGGGAGCACTTAATGGGATGAGCACTGGGTGTTGTACTATATGTTGGCAAATCTAACTACAATAAAAAATATACACCAAATAAAATATTGTAGTTAAGGCAGAAAAGAATAAAGGCTATTGGAAATATTTAAACTGAAAGATAAGCAAATCATAAAGAAAAAAAACCCTCAAGGTCTATATACTACTGTCCTTCAGTCCCGGCATTCCAGTGCTGCTTGGTCTGTAAATTTGCTGTTCCCCTGCTCTTCCAGCTGTTCTTCTAGGGTGGGGCCTGCTGCACTGATTCTCAGATGTATGTGCCTGGGTGAAGTTGCCCTGTACCTTGCCAGGTGACCAGGCTCAGTATGAGATATTTGCCCTGTGATGCATTTGTTCCCAGGAGGCCATGGCTCTCTAGGGTGAAAGGAGAAAAAATATGGCTGCAGTCAGATTTCCAGCACCCGAGCCAGGAGCTCCCAGTGTGTACCAAATAGAGTCTCTCAGTGCAAACTGGCTCAGAGCCTCCTGGGGGCAGGTGTAGGGACACTGATATAAATCAATTTGAAGGACACCTGGGAGCAGGAGAACTTTTGCAGTCTTGTGTGCTCTGCCTCTCCTGAAGGGAACTGAGGATAGCCCTCCTCTGTTTGCTGCCAGACCCTGGGGCAGAGAGTGCTTAGTGCTGGACTGCACACTTGGTCTGCCTCTCCCACACGCCCCTGGTGGTATTCTGCATTCCAGTCCTTTACTGGGACTTAAGACAGCATCAGTCCTATAATCCAACTGTAGTTTATGGTTTATGGCACAAGTTGAGCTTTCTCCTGGGTGCCTATTCTTACTATGTCTCTGTAAATATTGAGACTTCATTGTCCCTCCTGAAAAACTGCCCTATTTCACCACTAAGCACTTCTCAGGCAGGGAAGACTCTCAGGACCGGATTTCTAAAGTTTCCACTTGCGCACTTCAGCAGCTTACAAAGTCTCCCTTCCCTCACCATTTATCTTCCAATATATCCCCTCCATTTCTCTTCACATTGTAAGAAGGGATCACTTTCTTTCTTAGTGTTCCAACTGTTCTCTCTTTACATCACAGGTTTTTTTGTTTGTTTGTTTAAGATTTTAGTTTTTTTTTTTTAATTTTTAATTTATTTATGATAGTCACACACACACACACACAGAGGCAGAGACACAGGAAGCAGGCTCCATGCACCGGGAGCCTGACGTGGGATTTGATCCTGGGTCTCCAGGATCACGCCCTGGGCCAAAGGTGGCGCTAAACCACTGCGCCACCCAGGGATCCCTACATCACAGGTTGAATTCATAGGTTTTCAGTATGGTTTAAAAGTTATCTGGGGGGGGTAGGGGCAAGATGTCGGAAGAGTAGGGTCCCCAAATCACCTGTCCCCACCAAATTACCTAGATAACCTTCAAATCATCCTGAAAATCTACGAATTCGGCCTGAGATTTAAAGAGAGAACAGCCGGAATGCTACAGTGAGAAGAGTTCGTGCTTCTATCAAGGTAGGAGGACGGGGAAAAAGAAATAAAGAAACAAAAGGCATCCAAGGGGGAGGGGCCCTGTGAGGAGCCGGGCTAAGGCCGGGGTGAGTGTCCCCAGGACAGGAGAGCCCCGTCCAGAGAAGCAGGAGCTGCACCGACCTTCCCGAGCGGAAAGGGGCTCGCAGGGAGTTAGAGCAGGACCCCAGGAGGGCGGGGATGTCCTTGAGCTCCCTGGGACACTAACAGACACCTGCGCCCCGGGGAGAGCACACCGAGCTCCCTAAAGGCCTGCAGCGCCCACGGCGGGACCTGGAGCAGCTCCGAGGGGCTCGGGCGGCGGCTCCACGGAGGGGGCTGCGGGGCGGGAGCGCGAATCCAACAGCGCAGGCCCCGGAGCACAGGGCGCCGGGACACAGCCCAGGATCCGGCCTCCCCCGGGACAGGCAGAGGCCGGGAGGGCCCAGAACAGCAAGGACGCTCCTGCCCGGAGCTAAGCAGATCAGCAGCCCCACCCCGGAGCCTCCAGGCCTCTCCAGGCTGAGAGCACCATAGTTACTGCGGGAGCTGAAGCCAGGGCTCCAGAGCTGGCCGCCGCCACTGGGGTTGTTCCTCCTGGGGCCTCACGGGGTAAACAACCCCCACTGAGCACTGCACCAGGCAGGGGGCAGAGCAGCTCCCCCAAGTGCTAACACCTGAAAATCAGCACAACAGGCTCCTCCCCCAGAAGACCAGCTGGACGGACAAGTTCCAGGGGAAGTCAAGGTACTTAAAGTATACAGAATCAGAAGATACATCCATCAAAATCCTAGAGAACACAGGCAACACCCTTTTTGAACTCGGCCACAGTAACTCTTGCAAGATACATCCACGAAGGCAAAAGAAACAAAAGCAAAAATGAACTATTGGGACTTCATCAAGATAAGAAGCTTTTGCACAGCAAAAGATACAGTCAACAAACCTAAAAGACAAACTGCAGAATAGAAGATATTTGCAAATGAGGTACCATCCTCACTCTCAATCTGCAGGTTTCTTTAGGTCTAAATTAAATCTTTTGTAGGCAGCATATAAATGAGTCTTATTTTTTAAAAAAGATTTTATTTATTTATTCATGAGGGATACACAGAGAGAGAGGCAGAGACATAGGGAGAGGGAGAAGCAGGCCCCATGCAAGGAGCCTGATGTGGGACTCCATCCCGGGACTCTGGAATCACACCCTGAGTCAAAGGCAGGCGCTCAACCACTGAGCCACCCAGGCATCAATGGGTCTTATTTTTTATCCATTCTGTCACACTATGTCTTTTGATTGGAGCATTTAGTCTACTAACATTCAGAGTAATTATCGATAGATATATATTTAATGTCATTTTGTTTTGTTTTGTTTATGTTCTTGGAGATTTTCTCTATTCCTTTCTAGTCTTTGTCACTTTTGGTATTTCCTTCCCCCTCGAAGAGTCCCCATTAATATTTCTTGGAGGGCTGGTTTAGTGGTAATGAACTCCTTTACATTTTGTTTGTCTGGGAAACTCTTTATCTCTTCTATTATGAATGATAGCCTTGCTGGAGAGAAGTACTCTTTGCTCTAGTATTCTCCCATTCAGCACGTTGAATATGTCCTGCCATTCCCTCCGGGCCTACAATGTTTCTGTGGAGAAATGTGTAGGTAGCCTTCTGGGTCGTGCCTTGTAAGAGGGATTTCTTTTGTCTTGCTGCTTTTAGGATTTTTTTCTGTATCATCTATTTTGCAAATTTAACTACAATATATCTTGGTGTTGACCTACTTTGATGGATTTTGGTAGGATTTGAATATCTGTTTCCTTTCCCAAATTGGGGAAGTTTCCAGCTATTATTTCCTCAAATAAACTTTCTTTCCCCCTTTCTCTTCTCCTTATCTCTCTTCCTTTGATATTAATGTTTTTACACTTTATGGAATCACTGAGTTCCCTAAGTCTACTCTCATAATTCCTCTTTATATTTTGTTTAGCTTCATTGTTCTCCATTGTTCCATCTTCTGTATCACTTATTTATCTGCTTATTTAATTCTTGTTGTCATTATATCCAGTGGTTTCAAATCTCAGTTATTACATTTTTCACTTATGATTTTTTTAACTCTTTTATATCTGTGGTAGTAGTCTCCCTGGTGTCTTCCATGCTCTTCTCAAGCCTAGCTAGTATCCTAATGATTACTGCATCAAATTCTCCATCAGGCATATTATTTATATCTGGTCTGATTTGATCCCTGACCATGAACTTTTCTTGTTCTTTCTTTTTGGGGTGAATCATTTTGTCTCTTCATTTTGTCTGAGTCTTTTTCTTCTTCTCTTTGTTAGATATTCCCATTATGTTTCCTGCTCCTGAGAGTAATGGCTTAATGAAGAAGAGGTCACATAGTGTTCTGAGTCTGGCACTTCAGAGAGTGACTCTGGTGTGTGATGTGTGCCTTCTGCTACTGTGTTTTGCCTGCTTTATCCCTCAAGTCAGTTGTCTGCAGAGATTCTCCTTGTTTTTATTGGGCAGTGTTTGGACCTTAGGCAGAGTAAGGTGAGTTTTAACTAGGCATGCTCTGGTCTTCTTGTTAAATGAGACCTGATGCTACTTCCACTAGAACTGAATCCTTGCAGAACTCTATGGTTGGTAGATGTGCGTTTCTGCTGCCCTTCTGGGGAAGGGTCTTGCTGTGCTGGGCCTTAGGCACACTTGCTTGAGAAAAGAACTTCCAGCAGAGTGCAGGAGGACAGGACTTGGTGTAAATAGATTGTGCAGCCAGTGTTGGCACTGTGCTGCTTACTAAACCTGGTTTATGCAGAGGTGTAGGGGAGGGAGATGGTGCCAGCCTATTTGTTTGTCCCTGGAGAGGGGTTTCCATGCTTGCTGCTCTCAGGGAAGTACTCCCAGAAGAGCAAATAATTTCCCCCATGAATTTTTCAGATAACAGTTTTCATGCTTTCTGTCTCCAGATTGCTTACCGGCCTGAAGCAGTGTAGTGCACTTTGGGCTTTATCCCAGACAATCCTACTGACTTTTAAAACTCCAAACATAAAAAAAACCCTCCAAACATTAGGTATCTGGTATGGTGGAAGGTGCTGTCTTCTGTGGGAGGGTGCCACCATACTGGAACTGATGCAGATTTGACCAAGAAGGGCAGGCATACCCATGCACATGGTTATGGGATTTGGAGAGCAGCAGTCTGAAAGCCAGTGTCTGGGTTTGCCACCCTCAACAGGAGTCTCTGTGCCTATGCTGAGAGGCATGGGAGGGAAATGGCACCTGCCAACTCTTTTGTCAATGGAAAGGCAATGCCATCTCTCATAGGGGCACTCCAAGAAGAGCAGTGTCTCACTCATGTGCCTTAGATGATCCTCAGATTGTGCCCTCAGCCCCAGGGTCTCTTGTGTGCTTTCTCTCCAGGAATAGGCAGTACCTTCAGGTCTCTATCCCAGCCAAGCCTGCTGACCTCTAAAACTTCAGTCTTTGAGCCCTGTGGGTTGCAAAAACTCACAAAAATCATCCTCTCTCATTTTCCTAGCCAATGTCCTTGGGGAAATGTTATCCTTGTGTGTATTCCTATATGCTCTACTATGTCTCACCTTTCTCCATGACCAGCACCCTCTCCAGCACCCAAGATCTGTTCCTCCCCAAACCACATCTCTGCACTTCTTACTTTCCTCAATGTGACCTCTTTTCTCCCTCTAGTTGTACAGTTTGTTCTGTCAGTCATTAGGCTGATTTCTTGACTATTCAGAATAATTTGATAGTTAACTAGTGTTCTCAAGGGATGAGACAAGCCTAAGGTCCTCCTTCTATATTATCATCTTAGTTGCCCCCTATATAAAATTAATTTCAAATGAGCCCAATAATGTATTGATACAAACTGAAAGTTTTATTTTCTCTGTTAAAATGATAAAGTTTCTCCTATTACTGGTCTGTTCTTCATAGGAGGTTTTTGCTCTCTGTGTGTGTGTGTATGTGTGTGTGTGTGTGTGTGTGTGTGTTTCTTTTGAGTAATTTACCTAGGAAACAAAGATTCTGTCTCGGGCTTCATGTTTCTTTTATCAGACCCTTGATTACTTAAGAGAACCAAGCCTTCTCACTGTTGGAACAGGTGGGTTTTTTTTTTTCAGATTGATATTTACAATTGAAGTATTTCATTGTTACTCTTGTGAAATATACACCATTTCATTTTACAGTGAAATGTGATATTAGAGTTTTACAATAAAAGATACATATATAAATATTATAGATATCAATATATAGATAAAAGATACAGATATAGATGATATAGATATAGATATATAGATATGTAACTGTGGAGACCAAGAAGTCCCACAATCTGCCATCAGCTGGTGAACCAGGAAAACTAGTACAATTTTGTCCAAGATGAAAGACAAGAGAACCAGGTGGCCATTGGTGAAAACTCAGTGTCCAAAAATACAGGAAATCTGATGTCCTGGGGCAAGAAAAGATGGACATCCAGCCCAAGATAAGAGAGAGGGAATTTGCCCTTCCTCAGACTTTTTGTTCTATTCAGACTCTCTATTCTGATCAGATGATGCCTACCCACACTGGTAAGGGTGGATCTGTATACTCAGTCTCCTGAATCAAATGCTAACCCCTTGCAGAAAAGCTTTCACATACACACTCAGAAATAATGTATGAGGTAGCTGGATGACCCAGTAAGATTGACACATCAAATTAATCATCCTAAGTCCTCCCTTTGCCAACTTGATGCCTAGAATCATCACCTTAAACCATACTAAAAAAAAATTAAACCATACTAAATTTCCAAAAAAAGATAATAACAAGATCATAATTCTGACAAGCATGCTAAAACTATCCATCATACATCTAGAAAAACACATTAACTCCTTACCCAGAAGAGGAGTTAAAGTCCTAGTGTAAAGATTATTCTTATTTTTGGTTATATAGGAACAAATAATGTGATGCAAAGTTCACAATACTTAAACACTATTATATAAATTCAATACATTTCATGTTACATGATAAGGAAATAAGGGAGTATAGATTTACTTAATATATGTGTGTGTGCGCGCAAACATATTCAAATTGACATAAGGAGGAAATACTCATAATAGATATAGCCTTTGTTTCTGTAACTGGTCACTTAATTGTAGCTGGTATTTGTAACCCCCACTTCCCCTAAAAATCCTGTAATTTTTTTGCTTCCTCAAGCTTCTTGACTGGTTATGGTTTATTAACAGATAAGGTGCCACAAACTTTTATTCCTGAAGAATCTTGGATATTGTTAGTGTTGCTTGAACAAGGCTGTTTTCTATTGACTTTAATCATAGGAGATGGTATCTATGAAAAACTCTAATGTCTGTTCTGTATTCAAGACATGCTTTTACTTATGTCCACTGTGGAGTAATGTCAAACTCTCCTTTCGATATGAAGATTATTTGCTTGCCTATACCTTAGTCAGGCTCCTGAAGCTTCTTCGAGGCCCATATGGATACTTGCTTGAAATAATCTTAGGAAGAACCTTGATAAGTTAGTTTTGCAAGGGTCTTTCATTCTCCATGTCCAATCTCGCTCAGGATCTATCAGGTTTCTCATCTTACACCATCTATCAGGTGATATATAATAAGACTTCCTTATCTTCAGCAAGAATCCCGTTAGTCAATTTGACTAGAAACTCCTTTACCCTTAATTTTCCTCTTAGAAATTTCCCATTCATGGACTTCCAAAATACTCTTTGGCTATAAATTCCCACTCGCCTCTGTTGTAGTTGTCATTAAGCCTGGCTCTATACTAAGGTCTCTCTTTGCCTATTTCAATAATCCTGAATAATATCTGTTTTGACCACTTTAAATAATTCCAGCTATGATTTTTTTCTTTGGTAGTTACTATGCTGTGACTTGGATAGGATCACTTTCATCACTGGAGCCCCAGACCACTCTCCCAGGACCCTAACCTAAGTATGCACCTTTGAAGCCTTTGTATTCACTATTGACTGACTGGCCAGGGATCCACTGGTGACTGTCACACTGAAACCACTGGCCCAGACAAATGTCCCCTATAGCAGGTAGGGACAGATGTTGATTTATAAGAATTTATTATACTCTGGAAGGTAGGTTAGAGTCCCAGTCAAAGACGGTGTTTTTGAGTGCCAGGTTTCTCTGTTGGTAGAAGATAGGGAAGCACAAACTGTACTAGAGTCCCAAGCTCTATGTTCATAAGTATAATTTACATTAGTTAAGAACTTTGCAGCTTCTCTTGAACCCCGCTAAAACTGTGCTTTGTCAATTTTATCTAATTCATTTCTTGTTGACATGATTTTATTAAGGGTAATACAGAAATTCAGTGGCTATTTTGGGAAATTTAAGGTCTTCCCAAATTGGCTCCTATAAAATCTTTCTGTTCCCATCACTTCTGTTCCTGTTTTCCTTTTTTACTACTTCAGATCTTACCTCCAGTTCCCTTAAATCTTTTGATATATCCCGCTTCAGTTCCCTCCATCATCCCTCTATTCAGCTTGCCAGACTTTTTCCCTTGCACTTTACCTCTTCAACCCCCTAAAGTCATGTGAATTTTAGGTTCTCTATGCTTCATCAAGTGCTTTCAAAGAGATAAGCCCCCGAAAGCAGACAACTAAGGCTGAAAAGAGAATGAAAAAGCTATTTTGAACATAATTAAATGTTTTATCCACCCAATTTGGCTTTGAAGACATCCACACAGCTGGTAGATGTCTCCCTCATCACTACCTTAAAATTTAGTTCAAAGCTTCCTTCAGGGCAGCCCTGGTGGCGCAGCGGTTTAGCGCCTCCTGCAGCCCAGGGCATGATCCTGGAGACCCTGGATAGAGTCCCACGTTGGGCTCTCTGCATGGAGCCTGCTTCTCCCTCTGCCTGGGTCTCTGCCTCTCTCTCTCTCTCTCTCTGTGTGTGTCTCTATGAATAAATAAACAAAATCTAAAAAAAAAAAAAAGGTTCCTTCAGATTACATTTAAGGGCAAAAGAAAACCTTAAATCTATCCTGCACAAATATTGGTAAACAGGTAACCCTTAATTGTTCCACTGGCCAGATATACAGTTCAGATAAATATATAAAGTAGAGATAAAAAAAAAGTTAGACTGTGCTACTATGTTTTAGTGAGTCATGGATAAAATTTTAGAATAAGATGGAACTAGAGTGTATTATACTAAGCAAAAGAAGTCAGTCAGAGAAAGACAAACACAATATGATATCACTCATATGTGAAATTTAAGAAGCAAAACAGAAGAACATAAGGAAAGGGAAGGAAAAATAAAATAAACAAAACAGAGAGGGAGGTAAACCATAAGAGATTCTTAACTATAGGAAACAAACTGAGGGTTGCTGGAGGAGAGATGGATGGAGGTATGGCCAGGGCCTGGTGTTAAGGAGGGCATGTGATGTGATGAGCACTAAGTGTTATATGCAACTGATGAATCACTAAATTCTATATCTGAAACTAATAATACAGTATACATTAATTAAATTGAATTTAAATAAAAAATTAATAAAATTAAAAAGGTATAAAAACTCTGTTTACATCTGTCTTGTTTATACATATATTATATGCATACATGACATTTTTCTATCTCCCAAAATTATTTCCAATTTATAAAATCCCTCAAAAGAATGCTATTCAAATTGTCTTAGAGATAAATGAGCTCTACTATATATTAAGTGTCCTTAAAACTCTCAGAAATATATAAACCAATCTAATGTTTTTAAGTTTACATGATCTGAGATAATCTCTGTCCAAGCTAGTTATTAAAATACTTGGTAAAATAAAAATAAGCATATTTTCAGAGTTGTCAGCATTAAATATAATGGAAACACACTTTTTTCTAAGTTTAGCAGTCAAACAAACATATTTTTTCTAGTAGGTGTTTAAGATTATAAAACTGTAAATCCAAACTAAGAATGTAATTACAGTAAGAATGAATTTTATGATATATGTCAAACACAGTATTAATTTTTTAAAGAGTAAAGACATAAGGACCATGTGTTTAAATGTTTAGATATTTGGGGGGTAATTTTTGATATTTGCCTAATTTGTCAACAAGAAAAATACCTTAGGTGCACTTGGATGGTTCAGTTAATTAAGTGCCTGCTTTCAGCTTAGGTCATGATCTCTGGGTCCTGCGACCCAGCCCTATATCAGGCTTCCTGCTCAGCAGGTAGTCTGCTTCTCTCTCTCCTGCCATTCCCCACTGCTTGTTCTCTCTCTCTCTCTCATAAATAAATAAATAAATAAATAAATAAATAAATAAATAAATACAATATTTTAAAAACTAACAGGATAATGACTAGATTTACTTCATGAAATTTTTATGATCAATTTTCACATAATTCCTCAGTACAAGTGAATTAAATAGATGTGTGATAAAATTTATAAGTGAATATTTCAACAGTAACTATGATTTATAATATATTACTTAATAATAGTTTCTTAAACATTTTTGTTAACTTGTTATCACCTATTTAATCCTCTGCTTATTCAGTCCTCATTGTGACTATATCCAGTTGGTTTTGCATCTCATTTCTAGTATTTTTTATCTTGGCCTGACTGGGTATTTTATCTTTGCAACCAGGGTTTCTCTGGTATTTTCTATGCTTCTCTCAAGCCCATCTAATGTTATTATGACTGTTCTAAATTCTTATTCAGAGATATTTTTTATATCTGTTTAGAGCAGATCCCTGGCTGTGACTTCTTCTTGATCTTTCTTTTGAGAATTCCTCCATCTTGTCATTCTGTTTAAGTTTCTGTCTTTTGTATATTATGAGAGCTTGTTATGTTTCCTGCTCCTGAGAGTAATACTATGTTAAGGAGGGGTCATACACTGTCCAGGGCCTGGCACTTAGGGAAGTGTTTCTGGTGTGTGCTGTGTGCACTTTGCTGTTGTGTTTTTGGCTGCTTTTTCCCACAGATTAGTCCTCTGTAGAGTTCCTCCTTGCTTACAGTGGGGAGAGCCTGGACCTTTAACTAGGTGTGCTTTTGATTTGTTTAAGATAAGCCTGATTTAAAAAGAGAAACAAAGCAACCAACAGACAAAAAACTATAGGTCTTTTACCAGGAAAAAAAGGGAAAAAGAAGAAAACCTGGTCCTATTTCCACCAGAACTGTAGCTGATGCTTTGGAGTGCTCTATGATCAGTAGACTTGGTACATGCAAAGGGGGGCCCATGTTGGTTTTCTGAGGAAGAAGCCCACTGCACTGGCTCACATTCAGGCCTCCTCTTGCAAAGATGTCCCTGCCAGGTGCTGGGGATGGAGTTTGGTGTGATTCCATCCTCCACTGGAGGGGCTGTTTCTCTCTGAAGTCTAGTTGTGCTGGTTGGGGGGTGGGGGTAGAATATGGCATCAGCCTGCCCTCTCATCCCCAGGTAAGGGAGCTCACAGCCTCCATGGCTCAAGAGGCCTTCGTAGAAGAGTGAACAATCTCCTTTCCTGTTTCCCAGGCTTTTATCAGACCGCCGTCCTCAACTAGTCTGTGCCTGGCTGTTGGCACTCTTGGTGCCATAGCTCTCCTGTGTTTCATCTCCAGCTGGTGGCTGGGATTCAAAATTATAAATAATAGAGAAAGAGAATATAAGGGAAGGGAGAAGAAATGTGTGGGAAATATCAGAAAGGGAGAGAGAACATAAAGACTCTTAACTCTGGGAAACGAACTAGGGGTGGTGGAAGGGGAGGAGGGCGGGGTTGGGAGTGAATGGGTGACAGGCACTGAGGGGGGCACTTGACGGGATGAGCACTGGGTGTTATTCAGTATGTTGGCAAATTGAACACCAATAAAAAATAAATTTATTAAAAAATATATATAAATCTCAAAGGACCAGGCAAGATGTGGAACCATTCCCCTCCACAGGAGGAGAGCTTTGCAGCATGCCTGGCACTATTCTGTTCCAGAAAAGCAGTCACACAGCATGTGCATGGTGGCTGGAATATTGTGATACACAAGGGAAAGATGCTACCAGGTTATCTGCCCTCCACCAACTTTGTCATCTGCTGCTGAATAGCCACTCAATGACTTCTCTGGTGAGCCTATTGTCCTTGGAGAGGCAAAATACCCTTTTCCAAATGTACTCCAGGAAGGGGAACAATCTATCCCAGTGTGACCCAGGGGATCCCCAGACCATGGCTTATTGTGTGAACCCTATGCACCTCACTCTCTCCCTCTCTCTCCCCCTCTCCCTAACTTTGCCCTGGGAAAAGGGCTCTGTCCCTTTGGGGCATTATGGCTTTTCTCTCCCCCAAACCTCATATCGCTCCAAACCTCATATCTGCCATATGCTCTCCCTCCAATTGTGAAGATTGTTTTTTAAATCCTCAGATCAATTTTCTAGTTGTTCAAAATTATTTGATGATGATCTACCTGTGTTTGAGGGAAGAGGCAAGCTCAAGACTGCTCTACTATTCCACCATCTTAACATCTCCTCTTCAAACTTTTTGGGAACTTGAAACCTTAAAGCTACTAAATTATACTAAGTTAACATAAATAATAGGTATTTATTAGCATCTAGATTATTTCCAAATAAGACAAAATGATTGCTAAATATTAAGATTATCTATAGTTGGAGGGTAGCTGGTTGGCTCAGTTGGTTGAATGGCTGCCTTTGGCTTGGGTCATAATCTCAGGATCTTGGGACTGAGCCTGGTGTCAAGCTCTCCGCTCAGCAGGGACTCTGCTTCTCCCTCTCATTCTCCATATGTGCTCTCACTCTCTCAAATAAATAAAATTTCTAAAAACAATATTATCTACATTGGATATAATATCCAGTGCTCATTATGCTAAATGCCTTCTTTCTTTAATGCCCATCATCCAGTTACCCCATAGGCCCACCCAAATCCTCTCCAGCAACCCTCAGCTTGTTTCCTAGAATTCAGCATTTCTTATGGCTTGTCTCCCTCTCTTATCTCATCTTATTTTATTTCTTCTTCCCTTTCTGTATGTTCATCTGTTTTGTTTCTTAAATTCTACTGAGTGAAATCATATGGTATTTGTCTTTCTATGACTGACTTATTTTGCTTAGCATTATACCCTCTAGTTCCATCCATGTTGTTGCAAATGGCAAGATTACATTCTTTTTAATAACTGATGTATATCTATATCTATGTCATATATATGACATAGATATGTGAGATATATATGTATATATGTGTATATATATATATCCACGATGTGTACATATGTACACATGTATATATACATATATATCTCACATCTTCTGTATCCTTTCATCTGTTGATGGGCATCTGCACTCCTTGAATATTTTGGCTATCATGGATAATGCTATTCTAAACATGGGGTTGCATGTGCCCATTCAAATCACTATGTCTGTATCCTTTGCTTTTTTATGTATATCTTTTATTGGAGTTTGACATGCCAACATATAGTATAACACCCAGTGCTCATCCCATCAAGTGCTCCCCTCAGTGCCCATGACCCAGTCACCCCATCTCCCTGCCCACCTCCTCTTCCACTACCCCTTGTTTGTTTCCCAGAGTTAGGAGTCTCTCATGGTTTGTCACCCTCTCTGATTTTTCTCATTCATTTGGGTAAATACCTAGTAATGCAATTGCTAAGTTATAGGGTAGCTCTATTTTTAACTTCTTATGGAACCTCCATACTATTTTCTAGAGTACTGGTGTGAATTCCCACCAACAGCCTAAGAGGTTCCCTTTCTCTGCATTCTTCTCAACATTTGTTGTTTCCTGACTTGTTAGCGGTATCTCATTATGGTTTTGATTTGTATTTCCCTGATGCCCAGTGATGTTGAGCATTTTTTCATGTGCCTATGTCTTCCTCAAAGAAATGTCAGTTGATATCTTCTGCTCATTTCTTGACTGGATTATTGGTTTTTTGAGTGTTGAGTTTAATAAGCTCTTTATCAATTTTCAATACTAGCCAAAATATGATATTATCTGATAAAATGTCTGTCCCATTATGTAGGTTGCCTTTTAGTTTTGTTGTTTATTTTCTTTGCTAAAAAATCTTTTTATCTTGATGAAGTCCCAGTAGTTCATTTTTGCTTTTGTTTCCCCTGAAGATGTGTCTATCAAGAGGTTGCTGTGGCCGAGGTCAGAGAAGTTGCTGCCTGTGTTTTTCTGCATGAGTTTAATGAATTCTTGTTGCATATTTAGGTCTCTCTTCCATTTTGAATTTTTTACCTTATTTTATTTCAATTAAATTACCTAACATATCCTTAATTTCGGTTGTAGAGTTCAATTAATCATCAGTTGCATATAATACCAAGTGCTCATTACTTCAAGTGCTTGTCTTAATTCTCATCATCCAGTTTCCCAATCCTGCCACTTACCTCCCCTCTAGCAAAGACAATTTTGTTTCCTATAGTTAAGAGTTTTTTATGGTTTGTCTCCCTTTCTGATTTTGTCTTATTTTATTTTTTGAAGATTTTATTTATTTATTTGAGAGAGAGCATGTGAAATGCAAGCAGTGGGGGAGGGGTAGAGGTAAAACAGACTCCTCACAGTAGGAAGCTCAGTGTGGGATTTGATTCTAGGACCTTGGGATCAGAACCTGAACTGAAGGCAGACACTTAACCAACTGAGCCACCCAGGCACTCTGATTTTATTTTATTTTATTTTTCATCCCCTTCCTCTATGGTCCTGTTTTGTTTCTTAAATTCCATACATGAGTGAAACCATATGGTAATTGGCTTTCCCTGACTTATTATGCTTAGCATAAAGCCCTCCATTTTGAATTTACTTCATGTATCATGTAAGAAAGTGATACAGTTTTGCTGTTCTGCATGTTGCTGTCCTGTTATCCCACATTTCTTGGAGAGACTGTCATTTTTCCATTGGATTCTTCCCTGCTTTGTCAAAGATTAGTTGACCATAGAGTTGAGGGTCCATTTCTGGGTTTCCTATTCTGTTCCATTGACTATATGTTTATTTTTGTGCCAGTACCATACTATCTGGATGATTACAACTTTGTTTTTTTTAATAATAAATTTATTTTTTATTGGTGTTCAATTTGCCAACATACAGAATAACACCCAGTGCTCATCCCATCAAGTGCCCCCCTCAATGCCCATCAACCATTCACCCCCACCCCCCACCCTCCTCTTCTTCCACCACCCCTAGTTCATTTCCCAGAGTTAGGAGTACTTGATGTGTGGAATTATGATGTCACCAGCTTTGGTTTAACTTTTCAACATTTCTTTTGAAATGCTGGACTTTTCTGGTCCCATACAAATTTTAGGATTTTTTGTTCCAGCTCTGTGAAAAATGTTGATGGTATTTTGATAGGGATTTCATTGAATGTGTAGATTGTTTTGAGTATCATAGACATTTGAACAATAGTTTTCTTCCAATCCATGAGCATAGAATTTTTTTCCATTTCTTTGTATGTTCCTGCATATCTTTCATATAGAACACTTTCATAAGAGTTCTGTAGTTTTCAGAGTACAGATCCTTTACCTCTGGTTAGGTTTATTCCTAGATGTCTTATGGGTTTTGGTGCAATTATAAATGGGATCGATTTCTTGATTTTTCTTCTATCTCAATGTATAGAAATGCAACTGATTTCTATGTGTAAATTTGATATCCTGCCACTTTGCTAAATTGCTGTATGAGATCTAGCAATTTTTGGTTTGAGTCTTTTAGGTTTCCACATAGAGTATCATGTCATCTGCAAAGAGTGAGTGTTTGACTTCTTTGCCATTTTGGGTGCTTTTTATTTCTTCTTGTCTGATTGCTGAGGGTAGGGCTTCTAGTACTATGTTGAATAGCAGTAGTGAGAGTGGACATCCCTGTCATATTCCTGACAGGAAGGGAAAAAAATCTTAGTTTTTCCCCATTGAGAATTATACTTGCTATTCATAGATAGCTTTTATGATATTGAAGTATGTTCCTTCTCTCTCTACGCTGTGGAGGGTTTTAATCAAGAAGGAATTCCATATTTTGTCAAGTGCTTTTTTCTGCATCTACTGAAAGGATCATATGGTTCTTGTCCTTTCTTCTATTAATATATACCATGTTGATTGATTTGTGGTTGTTGAACCACTATTGCAGCACTGTGATAAATCCTACTTGGTTGTGGTGAATAATCCTTTTATTTTTTTTTAATTTATTTTTTATTGGTGTTCAATTTACTAACATACAGAATAACCCCCAGTGCCCGTCACCCATTCACTCCCACCCCCCGCCCTCCTCCCCTTCCACCACCCCTAGTTCGTTTCCCAGAGTTAGCAGTCTTTACGTTCTGTCTCCCTGAATAATCCTTTTAATGTACTATTAGATCCTATTCAATAGTATCTTGGTAAGAATTTTAGCATCTATGTTCATCAGGAATATTGGTCTATAATTCTCTTTGATGAGGTCTTACTTTCGGGATCAGGGTAATTAATGCTGGCCTCATAGAATGATTTTTGGAAGTTTTTCTTTTCATTTCTATGTTTTGAAAAGCTCCAGAAGATTGGATTAGTTCTTATTGAAATGTTTGATAGAATTCCCCTGGAAGCCGTCTGGTTCTGGACTCTTGTTTGTTGGGAGACTTTTGATTACTGCTTCAATATTCTTGCTGGTTATGGGTCTATTCAGGTTTTCCATTTCTTCCTGTTTCAGTTTTGGTAACTTATGTTTCTAGGAATGCATCCATTTCTTCCAGATTGCCTAATTTGTTGGCATATGGTTACTCTTTTATTTGTTTGTATTACTTTGGTATTGGTTGAGATCTCTCCTCTTTTATGATTTTATTTATTTGGGTCCTTTCTCTTTCCATTTTAATAAGCCTGGCTAGGGGTTTATCTATCCTATCAATTGTTACAAAGAACCAACTCCTAGTTTCGTTGATCTATTCTACTGTTCTTTTGATTCCTATTTCATTGATTTCTGCTCTAATCTTTATTAATTGTCTTCTTCTGCTGGATTTAGGCTTTATTTACTGTTTTTTTCTCCAGCTCCTTTATGTGTAAGGCTAAGATATGTATTTGAGACTTTTCTTGTTTATTGAAAAAGACTTGTATTGATATATACATAACCTTTTAGGGCCACCTTCTCATAACTTAAAGAATTCCCTTTAATATTTCTTGCAGAGCTGGGGTAGAGGTCACAAATTCTTCTAGTTTCTGTTTGTCCTGGAAGATTTTTTGTCTCTTCTTCTATTCTGAATAACAGTATTGCTAGATAAAGTATTCTTGGATGCATATTTTTGTCATTTAGCACCTTGCCTATATCATGCCTGGTCTTTCTGTCCTGTGAGGTTTATGTTGACTGGTCTGCTGCCAGCCTTATGTTTCTACTCTTGTAGATTAGGGAAGTCTTGTCCCGAGCTGCTTTCAGGGTTTTCTCTTTATCTCTGAAATTGCAAGCATCATTATTACATGTCGAGGTGCTGACCTATTTTTTTTTTTTATTTTGAAGGGGATTCTCTGTGCCTCGTGGACTTCAATGGCTGTTTCTTTCCCCAGATTAGGTATTTTCTCAGTTATAATTTGTCAAATACATCTTCTGCCTGTCTTTCTCCTTCTTTCTTCTTCCACTGGGATCCCAATTATTCTAATATTGTTTCACTTTATGGTACCACTGATCTCTTGAATCCTCCTCTTATGATCCAGTAGTTGTTTATCTCCCTTTTTCTAAGCTTCCTTATTTTCCATCATTTTGTCTTTTTATCACTATTTTCTACTTTATTTGTTCTAGTCATTAGAGCCTCCATTTTTTATTGCATTTCATTAATAGCTTTTGTATTTCAACCTGATTAGATTGTAGTTCTTTTATTTCACCAGAAAGTGATTCTCTACCATCTTCTATGCTTCTTTCAGGACCATCTAGTATATTTGTAACCATTGTTTTGAATTATAGTTCAGACATCTTATTTATATCCATACTGATGAAATCCCTGTCATTTAGCACTCTTTTTTTGAAGTGGATTCTTCTGTCTTGTCATTGTGTCCAGAAAAGAATAGATTAAAGAGAGGGAAAATGAAAAACGTAGAAACAATGATGCCAGAAAAATATACAGTACACAGATCAGAAGAAAACAGAAACCAACAAGAAAAGAAAAGAAATGAGAATAAAATCAAATAAGAAGTTGAACAGAAAAATAAACTAGATCCTGGATTTATTTTGTTCTATTCGTTTGAGGAAACTAGATCCCAAAATATGAAAGAATTAAAAATCTATATATACATATAGCTATATATATAAAAATGAAGTAGAATATAATGAAAGGAAACCAAAACTGAAAAAATAAACTGTAAGTGTAAAAATGAAAATTACAAAAAAGACTTAAAAATAATTGATAAAATAAAAATAAGAAAACAGCTGAAAAGGAAAATAAAATATAAAATTGAAGGATTAAATAATAAGAAGAAAAAATCATGAATGCTATATACTTCTTCCCCATGAACTGGAGTTTACAGTTCTGTATGTTTGGTAAATGTGGTATTAGCCAGAAGTTCCTGCTGATCTTCTGGCAGAGGGACCTATTGTGCTGATTACATCTTTGCCTGAGTGGAATTACATCCCCCGTGCCAGGAGATCAGGCTCAGTATAAGTGGCTCTGGAGCTGGTGTGGGGGATGAAAATGGCAGTGCCACAGTCTCTACCCCCTCAGAGCTAAAAGTTTATGGTCCCCATTCTTCAGTGAGCCCTGACAGAAAAGCAGTCAATCATTCTTGTCTCCTTGTTTTCTGTCTGAACTCTGTGTTTACCCAGCCTTGATTGAGCATTTTTATCTCAGGCACATGACCCCATTTTGAGTCTCCAAACTTTACTGGCTTTTGGAGCATGCCCACACATTGCTTCTCCCAGGAGAGGGAGGGGTGTCTTGCTGCAGTTTTGACTCTTACTGGGCTCCTGTTTGGAGAACGATAGCCTATTTGTGCAGCAGTTAATGGTTTATGGCACCAGAAAGCGGGAAGCCGGCACTTGGTCTCATTGTTTCCAACAGGCTCCCTCACTCCAGTGCTTGGGAATGCTGCTGCATTCAGTCAGCCTTGTTCTTTTTGTGCCCCTGAAGATCCTGAGACCACATATCCCACCTGGGATTAGGACCTGCTTTGTCTCCTGAACACCTTTCTGGAAAACTTCTAAAAGTTCTGATTTTATGCTCCACTGGTTATAACACTTTCTGGCTCTTGGTAGCTCCCTCCTGACATGGTTTATCTGCAATATATCACCTTGGGTTCACATCTCTGTACCTCCTACCTTGCAAAAAGTGATTTTCTATTTATAGAGTTGTAGCAATTATTTTCTCAGATCTCCAGTTGATTGTACAGGTGCTCAGAATGATTTTCTAACTAGCTGATTTCCAGAAACCAGACAAAATTAGAGTCCCCTACTTCTCTGCCATTTTACCTCTCCAGGAATACTTATCTTAAGCTATTTGTAGCACACGGCAATTTGGCAAAGTATACTTTTGTGAACAAAAATACAGCAAGTACTTTTTCCTTCTACTTGGTCCCTCCAGAATTTGAAACTCAGTGATTATTCTTATATTTATGAAAAAATAGTTATTTTCATTAGTTCAATAAAATATATTCTTATTGTAAAAGGAGATAGTTGAAAACATTGTTTATATTACCAAGGCTTTGGCTGGAAATTTATATTTGAGAATGATGTATATCAAATTAGATATGGCCCAACAACTTTAGGATCGAAGATTGACTTTAAGGGCCAATGCCTAAAAGTCCTCCATTCAACTATTCTATTTGACCAGGACAGAAGACAGATATTCTGAAAAAAAATGACAATGGATTATTGCAAGATTAGTGCAATAGAGTGATGACTCTAACTATATCTGCTCTATCAGGAATATTTTTTAAAGATTACATTTATTTATTAATGAGAGACACAGAGAGAGAGAGAAGAAGAAGAGACACAGGCAGAGGGAGAAGCAGGCTCCACGCAGGGAGCCCAATGTGGGACTCGATCCCGAGACCCCAGGATAATGCCCCGTGGCCAAAGGCAGGCACTAAACCGCTGAGCCACCCAGGGATCCCCCTACCAAGAATATTTTTTTTATTAATATAGCAAATTCACACATAGCCTGGTACCAGATATGTACCTATCAATGTGGCAAACGTTTTTTTTTTTTTTTTCTGCATGCCTCATCACAGTTTCCTTCTAGTTGACAAAGCCAGTAATACACTTTCAGTGTTCTACCCTAAAGTTATATCAACTCTCTGCAGGGATGTTGATCACCTTTCTCTTCCACAAGATATCATACTGGTCCATTTCACTGATGACATTATGCCTACTGTACCTAGTGAGGAAATAGTAGCCACTCTCAACTCAATCATAAGGCTTGTGTGTATCAGAGAGTAGATAAAAAATACAATTAAAATTCAGGAGGCTTCTACCTCTGTGAAATTCGTAGAGATCCAAAAGCGTGGTATATATCCAGATATATTTTATAAGGTGAAGGGTAAATTGTATCTGTTCCTTCCTTAAACCAAGATGGAGGCATCTTCAGATTTGAGAAGCAAAGTATTCCTCATTTGGGTATGTTAGTTCATCCCATATATCCAGTGACGAGGAAGCTACTAGTTTTCAGTGGGGCCCAGAATGAAAGAAAGCTTTGCAATAGTTCCAATATACTTTGCAAGCTGTTATGACAATTGGGTCAAATAACCCAGCATATTCAATACTTCTTGAAGTTCCGTTAGTTCATAGGATGTTTCTTGAAGCACTTGGCAGTCTCTAGAATTTAATCACAGTACAGGCATTAATTTTAGAGCAAGGTCCTACTATCATCCTCAGATAAATATTCTCCTTTTGAAAGACAACTCTTATTCTGCTTCTGGGCTTTATCAGGTATTGAATGCTTTTCCATAGGCCACTAAATCACCATATGAGCCCCACCATGATGGGGCTACCCATCATGAACTAAGGGTTATCTAACAATTCTTCAAGTTAGGCATGCACAAAAATACTACATCAAATGGAAAAAGGGTATATAAATGATTGGGCCTGGACAGGCCATGAAGGCAGAAGGTACATGAAGAAATGGCCCAAAGGCTCATTGTTCTTATTCCTGCTACACTTTTTCCTCTCTATCTGTCAACACCTATCCCAAAATGTGGAGTTTCCTACATTTAGGTGTGGCTTACAGATGGTTCTGCATCACATGGAGACATCACCTGAAAGTGGAGAGCTTCAGTACTACAGACCCTCTCTAGGACACTGCTGAAGGATAGTGGAGTAAGGAAATCATTGCAGTGTTCAGAAATTTAGGCAGTGAACTGGGTTATTCATGTTATTTGAAAGAAAAATTCCCTAAAATGTTGATTACATAACAGTTTTAGGCTGTAATCAATTGTTTAGCTTGATGGTCAGGGACTTAAAAGGAGTATGGTTGAAAAATTGGTGACAGATAAATTTGGGGAAGAGGTATGTGGATAAACATCTCTCAACAGGAGAAAAATTAAAATATTTGTGTTCAAGTGAATGCTTACCGAGGGTTAACTTCAGCAGTGAAGGATTTGAGTAATCAGGTGGATATAAGGAAACATTCTATGGATAACAGTAAGCCTTTCTATACCATAGCAGTTATTGTTCAACCAACAGTGAGCCCATGGTGGCAGGAATAGAGGTTATGATGTGGTCATCAAGACAGAGTGGTACTGGCACAAAAACAGACACATAGATCAATGGAACAGAATAGAGAATCCAGTAGTGGACCCTGAACTTTATGGTCAACTAATATTTGACAAAGGAGGAAAGACTATCCACTGGAAGAAAGACAATCTCTTCAATAAATGGTGCTGGGGAAAATTAGACATCCACATGCAGAAGAATGAAACTAGAACACTCTCTTGCACCATACACAAAGATGAACTCAAAAATGGATGAAAGATCTAAATGTGAGACAAGATTCCATCAAAATCCTAGAGGAGAACACAGGCAACACCCTTTTTGAATTTGGCCACAGTAACTTCTTGCAAGATACATCCACGAAGGCAAAAGAAACAAAAGCAAAAGTGAACTATTGGGACTTCATCAAGATAAGAAACTTTTGCACAGAAAAGGATACAGTCAACAAAACGACGACCTACAGAATGGGAGAAGATGTTTGCAAATGGCGTATCAGATAAAGGGCTAGTTTCCAAGATCTATAAAGAACTTATTAAACTCAACAGAAAAGAAACAAACAATCCAATCATGAAATGGGCAAAAGATATGAAGAGAAATCTCACAGAGGAAGACATAGACATGGTCAACACGCCCATGAGAAAATGCTCTGCATCACTTGCCATCAGGGAAATACAAATCAAAACCACAACGAGATACCACCTCACACCAGTGAGAATGGGGAAAATTAACAAAGCAGGAAACCACAAATGTTAGAGAGGACGTGGAGAAAGGGGAACCCTCCTGCACTGTTGGTGGGAATGTGAAATGGTGCAGCCACTCTGGAAAACTGTGTGGAGGTTCCTCAAAGAGTTAAAAATAGATCTTCCCTTCAACCCAGCAATTGCACTGCTGGAGATTTACCCCAAAGATGCAGATGCAATGAAACGCCGGGACACCTGCACCCCGATGTTTCTAGCAGCAATGTCCACAATAGCCAAACTGTGGAAGGAGCCTCAGTGTCCATCAAAAGATGAATGGATAAAGAAGATGTGGTTTATGTATACAATGGAATATTACTCAGCCATTAGAAACGACAAATACCCACCATTTGCTTCAATGTGGATGGAACTGGAGGGTATTATGCTGAGTGAAATAAGTCAATTGGAGAAGGACAAACATTATATGGTCTCATTTATTTGGGGAATATAAATAATAGTGAAAGGGAATAGAAGGAAAGGGAGAAGAAATGGGTAGGAATTATCAGAAAGGGAGATAGAACATGGAAGACTCCTAACTCTGGGAAACGAACTAGGGGTGGTGGAAGGGGAGGAGGGCAGGGGGTGGGGGTGACTGGGTGATGGGAACTGAGGGGGGCACTTGATGGGATGAGCACTGGGTGTTATTCTGTATGTTGCCAAATTGAACACCAATAAAAAATAAATTAATTATTAAAAAAAACTAATGGAGGCTATGCATGTCTGTATTGACATGTACTTCCACTCACCAAGGTTGAGTGTCTTACCAGCCATGAATGGATAGCACTACTGAATCCCTCATAGGGCACATTCCAGAGCATTTTCAGACAGATAACCTGCTAGCCAGTTAATCACATTGCAGTGTTTCTACTGTGAAAGGGGTAGAATTTTATCTTTATTAGAATATAGACTGATTCTGGGTATATATTTTCATTGATTGCATGCTGTGTAATGCTGGCCTCATAGAATGAATTTGAATGATTTCCATTTTGGCAGGGGGATGTTTTGAGAAGAATAGGTATTAACTCTAAATATTACGTAAAATTCAACTATGAGCTTTCTGGTCCTGGGCTTTTGTTTTTTCGCAGTTTTTTAAAATTATTGATCGAATTTTATTGGTGTCTGATTATGTATATTTGAGTCTTCTTCTTCTTTCTTCTTCTTCTTCTTCTTCTTCTTCTTCTTCTTCTTCTTCTTCTTCTTCTTCTTCTTCTTCTTCTTCTTCTTCTTCCTATGATGAATCTCATAAAAGGTTTTCAATTTTGTTGATATTGTCAAAGAATCATCTCCTGGTTTTATTAACCTGTTCTATTGTTTTTGGGGGTTTTTTTTAGGTTATGTTTCATTTATTTCTGTCTTAATCTTCATTAGTTCCTTCCTTCCTTCTGGTTTTGAGTTATGTTTGTTCTTTTTTTAGCCCCTTTAGGTGTAAGGTTAGCTTGTTTATTTGAGATTGCTCTTGCTTTTTAGGTAGGCCTGTACTGCTATAAAATTCCCTCTAACAGGGGTGCCTGTGCAGCTTAGTGGTTGAGCATCTGCCTTCAGCTTAGGTCTTGATCCCAGGATTCTGGGAAGGAGTCCTGAATCAGACTGCCTGTGGGGAATCTGCTTCTCCTTCTGCCTATGTCTCTGCCTCTCTCTGTGTGTCTTTCATGAATAAATGGATGAAATCTTTTTAATTTTTTTTAACAAGGCAAGAAAAGTACTTCATAAAATTCAACATCTATATATACTAAGTCTCAAAGACAATATAGAGGAAATACAATATAATGAAGGACATGACAAACCAGCAGCTAAAATCATCCACAAAGGGAAAAATAGAAAGTTCAGCCTCTATATAAGGAATGAGGATGGGGGGGGGGCAGGGCAAGATGGCGGAAGAGTAGGGTCCCCAATTCACCTGTCCCCACCAAATTACCTAGGTAACATTCAAATCATCCTGAAAATCTAGGAATTCGGCCTGAGATTTAAATAGAGAATAGCTGGAATGCTACAGTGAGAAGAGTTCGCCCTTTTATCAAGGTAGGATGACGGGGAGGGGGGGGGGGCGGAGAAGAAATAAAGAAACAAAAGGCATTAAAGGGCTAAGGCCAGGCGAGTGTCCTCAGGACAGGAAAGCTCAGTCCCAGGGAAGCAGGAGTTTCACCAATCTTTCCGGGTGGAAAGGCGCTCGCAGGGAGTTAGAGCAGGACCCCAGGCGGGCGGGGAGGCCCTCAGACTCCCTGGGACACTAACAGACACCTGCGCCCCGGGGAGAGTGCGCCGAGCTCCCTAAGGGCTGCAGCGCACGGCGGGACCCGGCAGCAGCTCAGAGGGGCTCAGGCAGCGGCTCCGCGGAGGGGGCTGCGTGGCCAGGAGCACAGGGCGCCAGGGACACAGCCCAGGATCCGGCCTCCCCCCGGAACAGGCAGAGGCCGGGAGGGCCCAGGACAGCAAGGACTCTCCTGCCCGGAGCTGAGCAGATCAGCGGCCCCACCCATGGAGCATCCAGGCCCCTGCAGACAGAGAGCTCTGTAGTTACTGCGGGAGCTGACTATAGGGCTCCAGAGCTGGCTGCCGCCACTGTTGTTTCTCCTGGAGCCTCACAGGATAAACAACCGCCACTGAGCCTCACAGTGACCTCACCCGATAAACAGCTTAAACATTGTTCACTGAGCCCTGCACCAGGCAGGGGGCTGAGCAGATCCCCCAAGTGCTAACACCTGAAAATCAGCACAGAAGGCCCCTCCCCCAGAAGACCAGCTAAAGGGACAACGAAAAAACAAATTATTGGCCAAGCAGCACTGGAAAGTTCCAGGATTAAGTCGAGGGATTTACAGTATACAGAATCAGAGGATACTCACCCTTGTTTTTTGTTTTTTGATTTGTTTGCTTCACGCTCCCTTTTTTCTTTTTTTCCTTTTCTTCTTTCTTTTTTTCTCTTTTATTTCTTCATTTTTTTTCTTCTTTTCTTTTTCTTTTCTTCTTTCTCTTCTCTCTTTTTTTCCTTTTCCCAAAACAACTTGTTTTTTGGCCACTCTGCACTGAGCAAAATGACTAGAAGGAAAACCACACCTCAAAAGAAAGAATCAGAAACAGTCCTCTCTCCCACAGAGTTACAAAATTTGGATTACAATTCAATGTCAGAAAGCCAATTCAGAAGCACTATTATAAAGCTACTGGTGGATCTAGAAAAAAGCAAAAAGGACTCAAGAGACTTCATGACTGCAAAATTTAGATCTAATCAGGCAGAAATTAAACATCAATTACATGAGATGCAATCCAAACTAGAGGTCCTAACGATGAGGGTTAATAAGGTGGAAGAATGAGTGAGTGACATAGAAGACAAGTTGATGGCAAAGAGGGAAACCGAGGATAAAAGAGACAAACAAATAAAAAGATCATTAGGATAGATTAAGGGAAATAAGTGACAGCCTGAGGAAGAAAAACCTATGTTTAATTGGGGTTCCCGAGGGCGCCAAAAGGGCCAGAGGGCCAGAATATGTATTTGAACAAATCCTAGCTGAAAACTTTCCTAATCAGGGAAGGGAAACAGGCATTCAGATCCAGGAAATAGAGAGATCCCCCCCTAAAATCAATAAAAACTGTTCAACGCCTCGACATTTAATAGTTAAGCTTGCAAATTCCAAAGATAAAGAGAAGATCCTTAAAGCAGCAAGAGACAAGAAATCCCTAAATTATATGGGGAAAAATACCAGATTAACAGTAGACCTCTGCACAAAGACCTGACAGGCCAGAAAGGGGTGGCAGGATATATTCAGGGTTCTAATGAGAAAAACATGCAGCCAAGAATACTTTATCCAGCAAGGCTCTCATTCAGAATAGAAGGATAGATAAAGAGCTTCCAAGACAGGCAGGAACTGAAAGAATATGTGACCTCCAAACCAGCTCTGCAAGAAATTTTAAGGGGGACTCTTAAAATTCCCCTTTAAGAGGAAGTCCAATGGAACAATCTACAAAATCAGGGAATGAATAGGTATCATGATGACACTAAACTCATATCTGTCAATAGTAACTCTGAACGTGAACAGGATTAATGACCCCATCAAAAGGCACAGGGTTTCAGACTGGATAAATAAGCAGGACCATCTATTTGCTGTCTACAAGAGACTCATTTTAGACAGAAGGACACCTACAGCCTGAAAATAAAAGGTTGGAGAACTATTTACCATTCAAATGGTCCTCCAAAGAAAACAGGGGTAGCCATCCTTATATCAGAGAAACTAAAATTTACCCCAAAGACTGTAGTGAGAGATGAAGAGGGACACTATCTCATACTTAAAGGATCTATCCAACAAGAGGACTTAACAATCCTCAATATATATGTCCCGAATGTGGGAGCTGCCAAATATATCAATCAATTAATAACCAAAGTTAAGGCATACTTAGATAATAATACACTTATACTTGGTGACTTCAATCTAGTGCTTTCTACACTCGATAGGTCTTTTGAGCACAACATCTCCAAAGAAACAAGAGCTTTAAATGATACACTGGACCAGATGGATTTCACAGATATCTACAGAACTTTACGTCCAAACGCAACTGAATACACATTTTTCTCAAGTGCACATGGAACTTTCTCCAGAATAGACCACATACTGGGTCACAAATCAGGTCTGAATCGAAACCAAAAGATTGGGATCGTCCCCTGCATATTCTCAAAGCATAATGCCTTGAAATTAGAACTAAATCACAACAAGAAGTTTGGAAGGATTTCAAACACGTGGAGATTAAGTACCATCTTGCTAAAAGATGAAAGGGTCAACCAGGAAATTAAGGAAGAATTAAAAAGATTCATGGAAACTAATGAGAATGAAGATACAACAGTTCAAAATCTTTGGGACAGCAAAAGCATTCCTGAGGGGGACATACATCGCAATACAAGCATCATCCAAAAACTGGAAAGAACTCAAATACAAAAGCTAACCTTACAGATAAAGGAGCTAGAGAAAAAACAGCAAATAGATCCTACTCCCAGCAGAAGAGAGTTAATAAAGATTTGATGAAATCGAAGAACTATGGAACAGATCAACAGAACCAGGAGTTGGTTCTTTGAAAGAATTAATAAAATAGATAAACCATTAGCCAGCCTTATGAAAAAGAAGAGAGAGAATACTCAAATTAATAAAATCATGAATGAGAAAGGAGAGATCACTACCAACAGCAGGAAAATACAAACGATTTTAAAAACATTATGAGCCGCCATATGCCATTAAATTAGACAATCTAGTAGAAATGGATGCATTTCTGGAAAGCCACAAACTACCAAAACTGGAACAGGAAGAAATAGAAAACCTGAACAGGCCAATAACCAGGGAGGAAATTGAAGCAGTCATCAAAAACCTCCCAAGACACAAAAGTCCAGGGCCCGATGGCTTCCCAGGAGAATTCTATCAAACATTTAAAGAAGAAACCATACCTATTCTACTAAAGCTGTTTGGAAAGATAGAAAGAGATGGAGTACTTCCAAATTCATTCTATGAGGCCAGCATCACCTTAATTCCAAAAGCAGACAAAAACCCCTCAAAAAGGAGAATTATAGATCAATATCCCTGATGAACATGGATGCAAAAATTCTCAACAAGGTACTAGCCAATAGGATACAGTACATTAAGGAAATTATTTACCATAACCAAGTAGGATTAACCAAGGGGAAGAGGGCAGGGGGTGGGGGTGACTGGGTGGCAGGCACTGGAGGGGGCACTTGATGGGATGAGCACTGGGTGTTATTTTGTATGTTGGCAAATTGAATACCAATAAAAAATAAATTTTTTATTTAAAAAAATAAAATAAAAAATTAAAAAAAAAAGAATCTTCCATTGAACAGAAGCCCAGGACCAAAATGCTTCACAGGTTTATTCTACAAAACATTTAAAGAATAGTTAATACCTGTTCTTCTGGGTTATTCAGAAGAAGGAGGAGGAGGAGGAGTAGGAGGAGAAGGAGGAGGAGAAGGGAAAAGAAAAACTTAGAAATTAATTCTATGTGGCCAGTATTACATAGATAACAGAGCCATGAAAGACATAACAAAAAAAGAGAACAACAGGTCAATATCCCTGATAAACACAAATTCAAACATCCTCAACAATATATTAGAAAACACAATCTAGCCATACATTTAAAAAATTGTTCATCACAGTCAAGTGGGGTTTATTCCTGGGATGCAAGAGTGGTTCAGTATTCACAAATCAATCAATGTGATACATCACATCAATAAGAGAAAGGGTAAGAAATATATGATTGTCTCAATAGTTGCAGATAAAGCATTTTTAAAAGTGCAACATCCATTCATGATAAAAGACCTCAAAAAAGTAAGATTTAGAGGGAGCATAATTCTTTATAAAAAAGGCCATATATGAAAAATCCAGAGTGAACATTACCTGCAATGGCAAAAATCTGTGAGCTTTTCACCTAAGGTCAGGACAAAAAAAGTTTCAACTCTAACCACTTCCTTTAAAAAGATTTTATTTATCTATGAAAGAGAGGACTCAAACATGAGTGGGGTGCAGAGGGAAAAGCAGACTCCCCACTGAGCAGGGAGCCAGAGATGGGGCTCAATCCAGAACCCAAGAATCATGACCTGAGCTGAAGACAGACACTTAACTGACACGGGCGCTCCACTCTCACCACTTATATTCAGTATAGTACTGGAAGTCCTAGCAACAACATTCAGAAAAGAAAAATAAAATGCATTCAAATTGATAAGTAAGATGTCAATCTTTCATTATTGCAGATGACATGATACAGTATATAAAAAACCCTAGGGACACTTGGGTGGCTCAGTCAGTTAAGGATCTGAGTCTTGATTTGGCTCAGGTCATGATCTCAGGGTTGTGAGCCTGGGCCGGGCTCCATGCTAAGCATGGAAAATTCCCTATCTCCCTTTCCCTCTTCCCCCCACCTCTGTTTCTCCCTCTCTAGAAATCAAACAAGCAAATAAACAAAACACCTAAAACTCCACCAAGAAATACTTGGTGAATTCAAAAACACTGATAAGTGAATTCAGTTAAGTCACAGGAAATAATGCCAATTAAAATTGTGCCAAAATAATAAAATATCTAGTAATAACCTTAAACAAAGAGGTGAAAGAATTGTACTATGAAAACTGTAAAACATTAATGAAACAAATTGAAAATAATATAAGAACATTTTTCTAGATATGTATCCTGAGGCAAGGGAAGTAAAAGAAAGAATAAACTATTGGAACTATATCAAAATACGAAGCTTCTGCACGTTGAAAGCAATAATCATCAAAATTAATGGGCAATCTATGGGATGGAAAAAGATATTTGCAAATGACATATCCAACAAAGATTACTATCCAATCCATGTAAGGAATGTATGCAAATTAACATCCAAACAACAAAGAATGCAATTTAAAAGATGTGCAGAAGGCATGAAAAGGAACTTCTCCAAAGAAGACATATAAATGGATAACAGATACATGAAAAAAAATGCATTATCATTTATGATCAGGGAAATTGAAATCAATAATACAATAAGATATGACCTCACATCTATCAGATTGGCTAAAATAAAAAAAGCAAGACACATAAAGTGTTGGCATGGCTGTGGTGAAAAAGGATCTCTTGTGCACTGTTTGTGGGAATGCAACTGGTGGAGCTACTGTGGAAAAGAGTATGGAGGTTCCTCAGAAAGTTAAAAATAGAGCTACCCTATGATCCAGTAATCACACTATTGGATATTTGCCAAAAAAAAAACCCCACAAAAACACTAATTCAAAGGGACACATACACCCCTCTGTAGATAGCAGCATTATTTACAATACCCAAACTATGGGAGCAGCCCAAGTGTCTTTCAACAGATGAATTAAGATGTCATATTTGTAGTGACATGGATGGAGCTAGAAAGTATAATGCTAACTGAAATAAGCCAGTCAGAGAAAGACAAATACCATATGATTTCACTCATATGTGAAATTAGAAACAAATCAAATGAGGAGAGGGAGAGAGAGCGAGAGCGAGAGCGAGAGCGAGAGAGCAATACAAGAAACAAACTGTTAACTACATAGAAGAGACTGAGCATTACCAGAAGGAAGATGGGTGTGGGATGGGAGAAATAAGAAGCGGAACTTAAGGAGTGCACTTTAAAAAATATTCAATTAGCCAAAATACAGTTTAGTATTAGTTTCAATGATTCTAATGATTAGAATCATTAGTTTCAAGTGGAGAATTCCATAATTCATCAGTTGCATATACAATCCAGTGCCCATCACATCATATGCCCTTCTTAATTCCCATCAGCCAGTTACCCATCTACCACCAACCTTACCTCCATCAACCCTCAGTTTGTTTCCTATAGTTAATAATCTCTCACAGTTTCTCTCCCTCTCTGATTTCTTTCCATTCTGTTTTCCTTCCCTTCCCATATGATCCATGGCATTGTTTCTTATATTCCACATATGCATGAAACAATATGATAATTGTTTTTTCTGACTGAGTTATTTCACTTATCATAATGCCTTCCAGTTCCATTCATATTGATGTAAATGGTAAGTATTCATTTTTTTCCATTCTATATCACATATTTTTTATAAGGTTTTTAAAAAATTATTTATTCATGAGAGACAGAGAGAGAGAGAGAGAGAGAGAGAGAAGCAGAAAGACAAGCAGAGGGAGAAGCAGGCTCACTGGAGGGAGCCCATGTGGGACCCAATCCCAGATCCTGGGATCACGACCTGTACCAAAGGCAGATGCCCAACCATTGAGCCACCCAGGCGCCCCTATTACATCTTTTATATTTGTTAATCTGTTCACGGACATCTGGGCTCTTCCATATTTTCATTATTGTGGACCTTGATGCTATAAACATTGGGGAACATGTGCCATGTGCCTCTTTGAATCACTATTTGTACCCTTTGGATAAATACTGAGAGGTGCAATTGTTGGGTCATAGGGTAGCTCTGTATTTTACTTCTTTCCAGAGTGGCTGCACCAGTTTGCATTCCCACCAACAGTGGAAGAGGGCTTCCTTTCTCCTCATCCTTGCCAAAATTTGGTGTTTCCTATATTGTTAATTTTATCCATTCTGACTGGTGTGAGGTTGTATCCCATTGTGGTTTTGATTTGAATTTCCCTGAGGCTGAGTGGTGTTGAGCACTTTTTCATGCTTCATGTGTCTGTTGGACATTTGCACATCTTCTTGGAGAAATGTCTTTTCATATTTTCTGCCCATTTATTGATTGGATTTTTGTTCATTGGGTATTGAGTTTGATAAGTTCTTTATGGATTTTGAATATCAGCCTTTTATCTGAGAAGATATTTGCAAATACCTTCTCCCATTCTGTTGGTTCTCTTTTCTTTTTGTCGGCTGCTTCCTTTGATCTGTGAAAGCTTTTTATATTGATGAAGTCCCAAAAGTTAATTTTTGCTTTTCTTTCCCTTGCCTTTGGAGACATGTCTAGCAAGAAGTTGCTATGGCTGAGGTCAAGGATGTTGCTACCTGTGTTCTCCTCTAGGATTTTGATATATTCCTGTCTCACATTTGGTCTTTCAACCATTTTGAGACTATTCTTGTGTATGGTGTAATACAGTTCAGTTTCATTATTCTACACATGGATGTCCAATCTTTCCAACACTAGTTGTTCAAGAGACCATGTTTTTTTTTTTTTTTCCGTTAGATATTCTTTCCTGCTTTGTTGAAGATTAGTTGACAATAGAGTTGAGATCAATTATTGGGTTCTCTATTCTGCTCTATTGATCTATGTATCTGTTTTTGTGTGAGCACAATACATTATTGCTGATTACAGTTTTGTAATGTAGCTTGAATTCCTGAATTGTGATGACACTAACTACAGTTTTCTTTTCCTTTTTAAATTTTTTTTATTGGACGGAGGGGCAAGATGGCGGAAGAGTAGGGTCCCAAAATCACCTGTCCCCACCAAATTACCTAGATAACCTTCAAATCATCCTGAAAATCTACGAATTCTGACATTAAATTTAAATCTGAGATTTAAAGAGAGACCAGCTGAAACGCTACAGTGAGAAGAGTTCCCACTTCTATCAAGGTAGGAGGACGGGGGAAAAAAGAAATAAAAAAACAAAAGGCCTCCAAGGGGGAGGGGCCCCACGAGAAGCCGGGAAAAGGCCGGGCGAGTGGCCCCAGGACAGGAAAGCTCCGTCCCGGGGAAGCAGGAGCTGCACCAAACTTCCCCGGGGGAAAGGCACCCGCAGGGAGTTAGAGCAGGACCCCAGGAGGGCGGGGATGCCCTCAGGCTCCCTGGGACACTAACAGACACCTGCGCCCCGAGCTCCCTAAGGGCTGCAGTGCGACGGGCGGGACCGGGAGCAGCTTGGAGGGGTGCGGGCGGCGGCTCCACGGAGGGGGCTGCGTGGCCCCAGGAGCAGCTCGGAGGCGGCTCCGGCAGAGGAAGATGCTCCGTGCGGAGGCGGCTGCTGGGCTCCAGGAGCAGCTCGGAGGGGCTCGGGCGGTGGCTCCACGAAGGGGGCTGCGAGGCTGGAGCCCAAATCCAACTGCGCAGACCCAGAGCACAGGGCGACCGGACACAGCCCAGGATCCGGCCTCCCCCGGGACAGGCAGAGGCCAGGAGGGCCCAGGACAGCAAGGACGCTCCTGCCCCAGCTGAGCAGATCAGCGGGCCTGCCCTGGAGCATCCAGGCCCTGCAGACGGAGAGCTCCGGAGTTACTGCGGGAGCTGAATCCAGGGCTCCAGAGCTGGCCCTGCCACTGGGGTTGTTCCTCCTGGGGCCTCACGGGGTAAACAACCCCCACTGAGCCCTGCACCAGGCAGGGGGCAGAGCAGCTCCCCCAAGTGCTAACACCTGAAATTCAGCACAACAGACCCCTCCCACAGAAGACCAGCTAGACGGACAAGTTCGAGGGGAAGTCAAGGGACTTAAGGTATACAGAAAGAGAAGATACTTCCCAGTGGGTTTTTTTTTTCTTTTTGATTTCTGTTTGCTTCCCCCACCCTTTTTTTCCTCTCTTTCTTTTTCTTTCTCTTTTTCTTCTCTTTTTTCTCTTTTTCTTCCTTTTTTTTTTTATTTCTCTTTTCTTTCCTTCTTTCTCTCCTCTCTTTTTCTCCTTTCCCCAATACAACTTCTTTTTGGCCACTCTGCACTGAGCAAAATGACTAGAAGGAAAACCTCACCTCAAAAGAAAGAATCAGAAACAGTCCTCTCTCCCACAGAGTTACAAAATCTGGATTACAATTCAATGTCAGAAAGCCAATTCAGAAGCACGATTATACAGCTACTTGTCTCTAGAAAAAAGCATAAAGGACTCAAGAGACTTCATGACTGCAGAATTTAGATCCAATCAGGAAGAAATTAAAAATCAATTGAATGAGATGCAATCCAAACTAGAAGTCCTAACGACGAGGGTTAACGAGGTGGAAGAATGAGTGAGTGACATAGAAGACAAGTTGATGGTGAAGAGGGAAACTGAGGAAAAAAGAGACAAACAAAAGACCATGAGGATAGAGTAAGGGAAATAAATGACAGCCTGAAGAAGAAAAACCTATGTTTAATTGGGGTTCCCAAGGGTGCCAAAAGGGACAGAGGGCCAGAATATGTATTTGAACAAATCCTAGCTGAAAACTTTCCTAATCTGGGAAGGGAAACAGGCATTCAGATCCAGGAAATAGAGAGATTCCCCCCCTAAAATCAATAAAAACAGTTCAACACCTTGACATCTAAAAGTTAAGCTTCCAAATTCCCAAGATAAAGAGAAGATCCTTAAAGCAGCAAGAGACAAGAAATCCCTGACTTTTATGTGGAGGAGTATTAGGGTAACAGCAGACCTCTCCATAGAGACCTGGCAGGCCAGAAAGGGCTTGCAGGATATATTCAGGGTCCTAAATGAGAAGAACATGCAACCAAGAATACTTTATCCAGCAGGCTCTCATTCAAAATGGAAGGAGAGATAAAGAGCTTCTAAGACAGGCAGGAACTGAAAGAATATGTGACCTCCAAACCAGCTCTGCAAGAAATTTTAAGGGGGACTCTTAAAATTCCCCTTTAAGACGAAGTTCAATGGAACAATCCACAAAAACAAGGACTGAATAGATATCATGATGATACTAAACTCATATCTGTCAATAGTAACTCTGAACATGAACAGGATTAATGACCCCATCAAAAGGCGCAGGGTTTCAGACTGGATAAATAAGCAGGACCATCTATTTGCTGTCTACAAGAGACTCATTTTAGACAGAAGGACACCTACAGCCTGAAAATAAAAGGTTGGAGAACCATTTACCATTCAAATGGTCCTCAAAAGAAAGCAGGGGTAGCCATCCTTAAATCAGATAAACTAAAATTTACCCCAAAGACTGTAGTGAGAGTTGAAGAGGGACACTATATCATACTTAAAGGATCTATCCAACAAGAGGACTTAACAATCCTCAATATATATGCCCCGAATGTGGGAGCTCCCAAATATTTAAACCAATTAATAACCAAAGTGAAGAAATACTTAGATAATGATACACTTATACTTGGTGACTTCAATCTAGCTCTTTCTATACTAGATAGGTCTTCTAAGCACAGTATATCCAAAGAAACGAGAGCTTTAAATGATACACTGGACCAGATGGATTTCACAGATATCTACAGAACTTTACATCCAAACTCAACTGAATACACATTTTTCTCAAGTGCACGTGGAACTTTCTCCAGAATAGACCATATACTGGGTCACAAATTGGGTCTGAAACGATACCAAAAGATTGGGATTGTCCCCTGCATATTCTCAAAGCATAATGCCTTGAAATTAGAACTAAATCACAACAAGAATTTTGGAAGGACCTCAACACGTGGAGGTTAAGGACCATCCTGCTAAAAGATGAAAGGGTCAACCAGGAAATTAAGGAAGAATTAAAAAGATTCATGGAAACTAATGAGAATGAAGATACAACCGTTCAAAATCTTTGGGATGCAGCAATAGCAGTCCTGAGGGGGAAATACATTGCAATACAAGCATCCATCCAAAAACTGGAAAGAACTCAAATACAAAAGCTAACCTTACACCTAAAGGAGCTAGAGAAAAAAGAGCAAATAGATCCTACACCCAGCAGAAGAAGAGAGTTAATTAAGATTCGAGCAGAACTCAAAGAAATCGAGACCAGAAGAACTGTGGAACAGATCAACAGAACCAGGAATTGGTTCTTTGAAAGAATTAATAAGATAGATAAACCATTAGCCAGCCTTATGAAAAAGAAGAGAGAAAAGACTCGAATTAATAAAATCATGAATGAGAAAGGAGAGATCATTACCAACACCAAGGAAATACAAACGATTTTAAAAACATATTATGAACTGCTATATGCCAATAAATTAGGCAGTCTAGAAGAAACAGACGCATTCCTGGAAAGCTACAAACTACCAAAACTGGAACAGGAAGGAATAGAAAACCTGAACAGGCCAATAACCAGGGAGGAAATTGAAGCAGTCATCAAAAACCTCCCAAGACACAAAATTCCAGGGCCCGATGGCTTCCCAGGGGAATTCTATCAAACACTTGAAGAAGAAACCATACCTATTCTCCTAAAGCTGTTTGGAAAGATAGAAAGAGATGGAGTACTTCCAAATTCGTTCTATAAGGCCAGGATCACCTTAATTCCAAAACCAGACAAAGACCCCGCAACAAAGGAGAATTACAGACCAATATCCCTGATGAAGACGGATGCAAAATTTCTCAACAAGATACTAGCCAATAGGATCCAAGAGTACATTAAGAAAATTATTCACCATGACCAAGTAGGATTTATCCCCAGGACACAAGGCATGTCAACACTCATAAAACAATCAATGTGATTCATCATATCAGCAAGAGAAAATCCAAGAACCATATGATCCTCTCATTAGATGCAGAGAGAGCATTTGAAAAAATACAGCATCCATTCCTGATCAAAACTCTTCAGAGTGTAGGGATAGAGGGAACATTCCTCAACATCTTAAAAGCCATCTACAAAAAGCCCACAGCAAATATCATTCTCAATGGGGAAGCACTGGGAGCCTTTCCCCTAAGATCAGGAACACACCAGGGATGTCCACTCTCACCACTGCTATTCAACATAGTACTGGAAGTCCTAGCCTCAGCAATCAGACAACAAAAAGACATTAAAGGCATTCAAATTGGCAAAGAAGTCAAACTCTCCCTCTTTGCCAATGACATGATACTCTACATAGAAAACCCAAAAGCCTCCACTCCAAGATTGCTAGAACTCATACAGCAATTTGGCAGCGTGGCAGGATACAAAATCAATGCCCATAAATCAATGGCATTTCTATACACTAACAATGAGACTGAAGAAAGAGAAATTAAGGAGTCAATCCCATTTACAATTGCACCAAAAGCATAAGATACCTAAGAATAAACCTAACCAAGAGGTAAAGGTCTATACCCTAAAACCCAAAAGTCTCCACCCCAAGATTGCTAGAACTCATACAGCAATTCGGTAGCGTGGCAGGATACAAAATCAATGCCCAGAAGTCAGTGGCATTTCTATACACTAACAATGAGACTGAAGAAAGAGAAATTAAGGAGTCAATCCCATTTACAATTGCACCCAAAAGCATAAGATACCTAGGAATAAACCTAACCAAAGATGTAAAGGATCTATACCCTCAAAACTATAGAACACTTCTGAAAGAAATTGAGGAAGACACAAAGAGATGGAAAAATATTCCATGCTCATGGATTGGCAGAATTAATATTGTGAAAATGTCAGTGTTACCCATGGCAATATACACGTTTAATGCAATCCCTATCAAAATACCATGGACTTTCTTCAGAGAGTTAGAACAAATTATTTTAAGATTTATGTGGAATCAGAAAAGACCCCGAATAGCCAGGGGAATTTTAAAAAAGAAAACCATATCTGGGGGCATCACAATGCAGATTTCAGGGTGTACTACAAAGCTGTGGTCATCAAGACGTGTGGTACTGGCACAAAAACAGACACATAGATCAATGGAACAGAATAGAGAACCCAGAAGTGGACCCTGAACTTTATGGTCAACTAATATTCGATAAAGGAGGAAAGACTATCCATTGGAAGAAAGACAGTCTCTTCAATAAATGGTGCTGGGAAAATTGGACATCCACATGCAGAAGAATGAAACTAGACCACCCCCTTTCACCATACACAAAGATAAACTCAAAATGGATGAAAGATCTAAATGTGAGACAAGATTCCATCAAAATCCTAGAGGAGAACACAGGCAACACCCTTTTTGAACTTAGCCACAGTAACTTCTTGCAAGATACATCCAGGAAGGCAAAAGAAACAAAAGCAAAAATGAACTATTGGGACTGCATCAAGATAAGAAGCTTTTGTACAGCAGAGATACAGTCAACAAAACTAAAAGACACCCCAGCACCATTTATTGAAGAGACTGTCTTTTTTTCCAGTGGGTAGTCTTTCCTGCTTTGTTGAATATTAGTTGACCATAAAGTTGAGGGTCCACTTCTGGATTGCCTATTCTGTCCCATTGATCTATGTGTCTGTTTTTGTGCCACACTCAGACTGTTCTGATGACTACAGCTTTGTAGTACAACCTGAAATCTGGCATTGTGATGCTCGCAGATATGGTTTCTTTCTTAATATTCCCCTCGCTATTCGGGGTCTTTTCTGATACCACACAAATCTTAAGATGATATTTTCCAACTCTCTGAAGAATCTCCATGGTATTTTGATAGGGTTTGCACTAAATGTGTCAATTTCCCTGGGTAAGATTGACATGTTCAGCATATTAATTCTTCCAATCCATGAGCATGGAATTTTTTCCATCTCTTTGTGTCTTCCTCAATTTCTTTCAGAAGTGTTCTGTTTAGGGTATAGATCCTTTACCTCTTTGGTTAGGTTTATTTCTCGGTATCTTATGCTTTTGGGTGCAATTGTAAATGGGATTGACTCCTTAATTTCTCTTTCTTCAGTCTCATTGTTAGTGTAGAGTAATTCCACTGATTTCTGGGCATTGATTTTGTATCCTGCCACACTGCCGAATTGCCTTATGAGTTCTAGAAATCTTGGGGTGGAGTCTTTTGGGTTTTCTATGTACAGTATCATGTCATCTGTGAAGAGGGAGACTTTGAGTTCTTCTTTGCCGCTACGAATGCCTTTTATTTCTTTTTGTTGCCTGATTGCTGAGGCTAAGATTTCTAGTACAATGTTGAACAGCAGTGGTGAGAGTGGACAGCACTGTCTTGTTCCTGATCTTCGGGGAAAGGCTCAAACTGTTTCCCCATTGAGAACGATATTTGCGGTGGGCTTTTCATAGATGGCTTTTAAGATACTGAGGAATGTTCCCTCTATCCCTACACTCTGAAGAGTTTTGAATAGGAATGGATGCTGTATTTTGTCTAATGCTTTCTCTGCATTTATTGAGTGGATCATACGGTTCTTCTTTTTTCTCTTGTTGATATGATCTATCACATTGATTACTTTACAAGTGTTGAACCAGCCTTGCATCCCAGGAATAAATCCCACTTTGTCATGGTTAATAATCTTCATAATGTATTGTTGAATCCTCTTGTCTAGTATCTTGTTGAGAATTTTTGCATCTGTGTTCATCAGGGATTTTGTATATAATTCTCCTTTTTGGTAGGGTCTTGTCTGGTTTTGGAATTAAGGTGATGCTGGCCTCATAGAATGAGTTTGGAAGTACTCCATCTCCTTCTATCTTTCCGAACAGGTTTAGTAGAACAGGTATGGTTTCTTCTTTAAACGTTTGATAGAATTCCCCAGGGAAGCCGTCTGGCCCTGGACTTTTGTGTCTTGGAAGGTTTTTGATGACTGCTTCAATTTCCTTCCTGGTTATTGGCCTGTTCAGGTTTTCTATTCCTTCCTGTTCCAGTTTTGGTAGTTTGTGGTTTTCCAGAAATGTGTCCACTTCTTCTAGATTGCCTAATTTATTGGCACATAGCTGCTCATAATAAGGTTTTAAAATAGTTTGTATTTCTTTGGTATTGGTGGTGATCTCCCCTTTCTAACTCATGATTTTATTAATTTGCGTCTTTTCTCTCTTCTTTTTATTTTTTTGAAAGATTTATTTATTTATTTATTTATTTATTTATTTATTTATTTATGAGAAACACACACACACACACAGAGGGGCAGAGACACAGACAGAAGGAGAATCAGGCTCCATGCAGGGAGCCCGATGGGGGACTCGATCCCAGGTCTCCAGGATCACACCCTGGGCAGAAGGAGGTGCTACACCGCTGAGTCACCTAGGCTGCCCAAGCTTCCAACTCTTGATTTCACTTCAGGTCATGATCTCAGGATAGTGGGATTGAACACCATGTTGGGATCCATGCTCAGCATGGAATCAATTTTATATTCTCTCTCTTCTCTCTCTACCCTTCCCCACACTTTTGTGATCTCTCTCTCTCTTTCTTAAATAAATAAATAAATAAATAAATAAATAAATAAATAAATAAAATCCTAAAAAAATAATAATTGTTTGTAAAAGTAAAACATGTATTTAAACTTATTAGCATTTAATATAATGCAGACATACAATTTTTTTGTGTTTAGAATTGTCATCATTAAATATAATGTAGACTTTTTTTCCTGGTCCAGATTTAGTAGTCAAACAAGATTGTTATTTGTGCTAGATTTTTAAGACTATAAAACTATAATTCCAACATAATACCAACATTTACAATACAAATAATTTTTTGGTGGATATCAAGCACAGTAGAAAGATGTTAAAAAAGAAAAATAATATATTTAATTTTTTTGGCTTTTGCTTCTGAGATTTTGATAGTTGCTTAATTTTCCAGAGAAATATAAATTAGGATGATGGCTACATTTTTTATTTAGCTTATGAAATTTTTTATGATTAATACTAATATAATTGATAAGCACAAGTGAGATAAATATGTTAGATACAGTTTAGAAATAAAATTTTCAGCAACTATGTTTTCTGATCCTGGTAAAATGGTAAACTAGGAAGATTAAAAGCTCACCGCCTCCCACAGATAAACCTGGATAACTGCCACATCCATACAGCCAATCCAAAAAATGACCCAAAGCCTGGGAACAGACTCTCCACAGTTAATCAGAGAGAAGACTACTTGGAAAAATGATAGGAAGGGCAGAGTCCCAGTCAGGAACCACACTAATCTGGAGACTAACCACAAATGGAAGGACTCCACAAAAAATAAAAAGGCAACACAAGGCACCCCAGAGCAAGGGGGCCTGCGGTGGGAAGAAGAGTCCCCACAACATTTAAATGAAAAAAACAGAAGTGCTTAATTTCATGTGTTTTTACACGTAGAGATTAACACTGGGAACTTTAAAGATCAGCACGTTTGAATTTTGGAGAGCTGGAGGGCAATAGGAAACTGAGTCCCCAAACTTAAAGAGCCAGATTAATAAAGAACTCATCCAAGATACAGCATAAAGCAACAGCTTGAAAAGTGCCTGGGGTATGAATAAACATGTATTTACTAATCTCAGAACATGCTGTAGAGAAGCAGCAATATTTAAGAGACTTCTCTAAAAATGAAAAAACTGATGGTTGCCATTTTATTCCCCCCTCAGCCTAGGTATTTGGACAGCACTATGAACAAGGACAGTCTCCACAGCTTGCTAACACCAGGCACCTCTGTTCTCTTATGAACTCATGCCATCCATCCTAACTCACTTGGCAAAATCCCACCGCAGCAGTACCTGACTCATCTCATTCTTTAGGCAGTCTCAACAGTTACCAGCACCACTCCAAAGTGAGTCTTGCCCTGGGGAGAGGAAAAGATAACCACACACATGAGTTTGATTGCAACCCCAACAGTGGGCTGGGACTAGACACCTGATTTACCTACCATCACTGCACAGCAACCAAAACCCCATAGGGGGAAACACAAGGATAAATCAGATTAGTTTGGGGTGACTGCAATCCCAAGAGATAGACTAGGAGCAGACATTTGCTCTGACAGCAGTCCCCATTCAATAATAAAAGCCTCTTAGAGGATAATGAAGGGAAAGTGCCCTGCAGTTTGGTGTAACCATAGTCTTGGCAAAGAAATGAAGGGCGTGCATCTAGTCTGACCCAATTGCAAGACCAAGGTGGTCCCAGACTGGCTCCTTAGCAACACAGGGAACAAACTCTGCCCACAACAGGCAAAGAGAACCATTGCAGCTGACTGAACTTAAGGCAAATGTGGCTCAACCACAATAGTAGGAATCATGCAAGACACATAGGAGACATCCCTGAAGCACTTGGTTCTGGTAAACAGGGGAAATTTCACTACAAAGCACTATAACACCTCTCCTTAATAACGTCACTACTTTCAAGATCAGGAAATACAGATGACTTTCCTAATACATAGAAACAAGCGCATATGGTTAAACAAAATGAGGATACAAAGGGATTTGTCCCAAATGACAGAACAGGAAAAAAAATCACAGCAATAGAATGAAATGAAACAGAGGAAAGAAATATACCTGATAGAAAATTAAATTTAATGGTAATAAAAATGTTTACTTCACTAGAGAAAAGAGAATAGACTCTCAGTCAGACATTCAACAAAGAAAAGTGGTCCATGGAATGTAGAAACTGTGGAGAGCTGATCTGTGGGAGAAAAGAGCCATGGGTGCTGTTGAGAGGAGAGAGCTGAGGACAGAGAGAGCAGCAAGAGTGGAGAAAGAGGAAAAAGTATGGGAAAAAAAGTCAAAACTCGTGTGGGAAACTACATATGAAAACTATTCCCCAAAACCATTTTCAGGAAAAAGTATAGTTTAATTTTCTATAAACAGTGGATATTATATATTCTGAAATTTCAGAGGAATCGGACATTGCCAGATTCACCCCCCAGGGGAATTGATCGGTGCGCTGATAAGAGAGCAGATTTTAACCCCAGCAGCAGCAGCCTGAAGATCACCAGGGTCACACAGGGAGCAGCAGTTCCCCAGCTTGTAGTGCATTTCGTAGAGGTGATACAGCCTCTCTGTGGATAAGGGACCCTGCCAGTGCCATCATGCAACTTAATTAACAGTATAGGAGCAAAAATGCTTCTGAGGGCAGCAATCCCTGGAACCACCTGTGTGTTGTTTCTGAGACAAGCCAGCAATGGCCACAACACAGGGAGAACCTCC